>NC_056737.1:1804800636-1804894062 GCF_019279795.1 Protopterus annectens | reverse complement strand
ACCAGCTGCACTCATGGATAGCACTCAATACCCCTTACATCCTCTCCCTATCTGAAACCTGGCACAAGCCACAAATCTCAAATAGTGAAATACTCCCACCAGCTTATAATATCTTCTGATCTGATAGACCTGTAAAGAAAGGTGGTGGCGTGGCCATCCTCTACTCAAACATTCTTAACCTCTCACCATACCCTTCCCCAATTCCTGACTTCCTCCCAGCCAAAATCATCATCCTTAACTGCCATCTGAATCCCCACAAAAAACTTGCAATTGCCTCAGTCTACCTTCCTCCTGGTAACAATCTGCCCATTCTTGAAAACATCCTACCCTGGTTCTCCCACAACATACCATATGAGACACTTATCCTTGGTGATGTCAACATTGATTGGGCCAAACTCACAACTGACTCCCCCCAACTCAGTATCCACCTACATGGCTTCCATCAACTTATAACATCTCCCACTCGCTTCCATAAAAATTCCACTTCCAGCTCCATCATAGACTGGATCCCTACCAATTCCCCCCACCAATACCACAATCCTACCACCTTACCTGACTCCCTCAGTGATCATCTCCCTACCACATCTTAAGACACTACTCCCATATTCCTAAACCCCACCTTATCAAAGACTGTCGAAAACTATCGACTTTTAATTCATCTCAAATTAACTCCATTTTCCACAACATAGATTGGTCCATCCTAAAACACCTCCCCCTAAATGATGCTGTAAGCACTTTCAATAGCATCTTCATGAATACTCTAAACTCCTTACTCCCTCTAGGAAGATCAGAGTAAAATTAAACCATGCTCCCTGGCTCTCCAAAGAGACTAGGTCCCTTATGAAACAAAGAGATCATGCTTGGAAAACCTGGACTAAAACTAAACAACCACCTTTTCTTCAAAAATACAGGCAACTGAGGAACCTTGCAAAAAAACATACAACTAATGACAGAAAGTTATACTATAACTCTGCTCAGCTTAACAACAAATCCAATCCACGAAAATTTTGGTCAACTCTCAACAACATCCTCTGTCCTGGAAAGCCCTCTAATCCCTCCCCATACCCCAGCTCTTCCTCTCAGGAAACAGCTACCCTCCTGAATAAACACTTTATCTCTTCCATCCAAAATCTGGTAACCTCTAAGCCAAACTCTACTTTGACACCCACCTCTCCAAGTCCCACTAACGCAACTTTGTTTTCTTTTGAGCCAGTTCCCATTACTTACATCAAATCTCTACTACTCAAGCTAAAACCTTGCTCTCCTTCCACTGACAATCTATCTCCTACATTCCTCAAACTTGCTGCTGACTCAATTGCCTATCCTGTATCTATACTAATTAATCGATCTATTCTGGAATCAACTGTCCCCACCCTTTGGAAATCTTTCTTCACTATCCATCTCCATAAAGGTGGAAACTCCACTGACCCCTCAAACTACTGACCCATTGCCATTTTGTCCTCCCTCTCCAAGATATTAGAAAAATGTATTCACTCACAGCTTCTCAATCATCTCCTCACATACCACTTACGTACCCCTACCCAACATGGATTTCGTCCTCACCACAGCACCATCACTGCCCTCCTCTCCTTCACTCATATCTCTGCAGAGGACCTAGACAACAATAAACTCATTTCTTGTCTCTTCCTAGATCTCTCCAAAGCCTTCGATACTGTCTCTCATCCTCTACTACTATCCAAACTCGCAAATTTCCACCTATCCCCCTCCGCACTTGCCTGGTTTAATAGTTACCTATCTGGCAGGGAACAATCTGTCGAATAGCTCCCATCCTCCTCACCTTTCCTTCCCATCTCCACTGGTGTTCCCCAAGGCTCCATCTTGGGACCCCTTTTGTTTAACATCTTCACCAATGATCTTTACAGCTCATGCAAAGAATCCTCCCTTATTCAGTATGCCGACGACTCCACACTTATATCCATCTCAAATAACATTCCTGATCTACACTCCCTGACCCAACAGGCCCTACTATCCACTGAACCATGGCTCTCTCACAACCTATTGATCCTAAAATCCCAAAAAGACCAAACTCCTACTTTTCCTTCCCCGTTCTCTTTCTCATCACAAAACCTCCTTTTTTATTACATCTTCTAACGATACAAACATCCAACCTGACGCCCACACAAAACTCCTAGGGGTCATTATCAAGTTCAACCTACATATACTCCAATGTATAAAAATAAAAACAGAAACTAGGTCTGATATATCGGAACAAAAAAATTCCTATCCCCTGAATCTAGACTTACACTGGGCCAGGCACTCCTCCTCCCCTCCCTCTTATACGCTGTCCCAGTTCTTACCAATATCCAGGCCTCCACTCTAAACAAACTGCAACAGACTTACCATAAAATAGCCTGATTCATTACTACCTCCCCATACAACTCACACCACTGCATTTCTTTAAACTCTCTTCAATGACTTGAACTTCCCCATTTTCTGCTATCTTATCAATATCATATGCTACACTCTATTCTTTATAAACCCTCCTTCTGTCCATCTCTATCTTCCTTAGTCTCGATCTACATCCCATCCCAGACCCTCCATACTTCTAACCAACAATTACTTGATATCTACCACCCAAAAAGGTCAGTAGGCAAACTACTCTGCAAACACTCCCTTGCCCATGCTTGGAACAAACTTCCCCTTGACTTACGTTCAATCTCCCACACCTCACACTTTAAAAATGAACTAAAAGCTTATTTTCTCAATTCCAGAACCTGCCCTTGCCATGACCCTACCTAGTCTTCCTTCCCTTTATGTACCCTCAAAAGGACCATACTTAGTACCTCATTACACCTCTCTCTCCAATGTGTCTACTATGCATTTGCACAATTTTATACACAAAAAATGTTTATTGTTGACCTATTGAACCATATCAATGTAAAATTGTTACTTAGCTTCTTTTTAATGCAACTTTAACTTTATGCATGTAACCCAACATATGTGAATCGTTTTGCTATAACTGCTATTATATCAACATTGTTTAAAATTGTATTTGTTTTAAAATGTATTACTGGAGCTTTTCTCCTCGGGTCTCCACTGAAAATGGGCCACAAGCCCAGTTGGACAAACCCAGTTAACAAATGTCAATAAATAAATAAATAAATAAAATAAAATAAACTAGTTTTGCCAAAGGCATAGTTTTTGAACCCTCAGCAGATACAATAACCCTTAAAGGAGGGTCTCCCTCATCCTTATGTATCTTAGGGATACCATAAATAGTGGGAATGTTTAGTTTTTCCACTGTTAAGAAACCTTTGGTTTTAGAATCAATAAGCCCTTCCATAAGGAGATCTTCCAATACCATATAAATTCTACTGTAAGATATATTAATCTTGCTCTCAGAGACAACCACATATTTATTCGCGTCCATTAGCACTCATAAATCAGTGTGTCCATGATAACCATACCTCCACCTTTGTCAGGTTTCATAACTCTAATGGATGCATCATCCATTAGTTCATATAAAAGCTTCAGCTCATTTGGAGGGATATTCTGCCTGTATCTTATGTTACCATAAACTCTCCGAACTTCATTTTCTATCAAGTTTTCAAAGTTTCTAATCTGTGGGTGAAGGGGAGGATTGAAAGTACTTTTCCTTCTTAGATTTATATTTGTATGAACATTTACCTGGTTAAAGAACACACGTAAATTTAATTTCCTCATGAACAATTTAATATCCATTAGTGTTCTTGCTATGTAACCCCTTCTGTTCGGGATAAATTTTATTCCTTTGGATAATAACATAAAATGCTCATTTTTCAAATTAATATTACTAAAATTATAAATAGTAAAGTCATTACTGCTGAATTTAAAAGTGTTAAACTCAATTTGCACAATGGTGTCACAGTCTATGTCGGGGCGGGGGTACATAAAGAATTTAATACCTCCACCTCCCCCTTCCCTGGGCTCCCTGAAAATTTGCATTGTAATATTGGTGCTGCCCTTCTTTGTTTCTGATCCTTTCAGATCTACGTAAGGGTGGGTATTCGGTAACATCATCCAGCTCCGACACTCCATCACCTACACATCTATATTCATTCTGTTCAACATTATTATTTATCTGATTCCAACCTATACCCTCATTCTTGTCACCCCAACTCACCAGTCTTTTACCAGTTTTAGAAAGTGGGTAACTAACATCATTCTTATAATCCCTAAGGTCTCTATCAAGTTTTTTAATCTTTCCATTTATTAGTTCATCACATTGTCCATCAATATCCTTTGTTATTTTGTCATATTTGTCTTTTTCTGAGGGTATAATGTAAATTAAATCATTCTTAATACTGTTATTTAGTATTTCAATTTCATTTAAAACTTCTTTTTTGACTCTGCTGTTTTCATCAATAATACATTTTAAAACTTCTAGCCCACATCTATTAAACACATCAATTAAATTTTTATGAAAAACAGACCCAGGGACGACATTATTCGGGTATTTGTATAATCTCAGTCCCTTAGGCACAACACCTTCATTTATGCATTCATTTAAATACGCATTTTCAATGTCAATACTTTTGAATTTATACAATAACTTCTCAAATTGTATCAGCTTTTTGTTATAGGATAAAGTAATGGGACCAGGTTTAGCAGTTTTATCTTTAAAGTCTATAGTGTACCTGATCTTTAACCAGTCCTTTAAATCCACACTAGTGTGCATGCATTCACTCAGTATTCCATTAGTTGCTTGACCTGGTCTAACACTCTCCACAGGGGATCCGATCCTATTTTTAGATGTCCCAATGGTAACATCGTCCCTCAAGGCTGCCAGAGTAAGCCTAGAATCAAAATTGTCTGTATTTTTTTGAACCATTCACTTCCATGCTCGCATTTTCTTGTTGCTGTGTTGCTCCATTAAGCAGCTTGCTTTTGCTAGCTGAAATTACTTCCTGGTTCAACGCACACTGAAAAGCTGCCACCAACAAAACCATTGATTGGCTCAAAGGAGTCAGGAGGTCTACCAATTGAGTCAATTGGCTCACTAACTTCCTAGTCTGGCCAAGCTCCTCCTTCGACCTCCTTGCTTCTTGCTCCATGATCGTTTCACAATTCATTGCCTGTAACCAACCAGTAAACCAAAGTAAGGCAAAAACGAGGTGATTAAAACCAAACAAGGAAGCAGAGAACTACCTCGTAATGTGAAGCAATAAAGCCTCGGAGGGAATTAATGCAGCAAAACACTTTTATTGAAGTATAAAAAACATCATTAACGTAGTTAAAAATCCGTTTTCGTTTCAACAACTTCGTCAGATGTGGGCTGAAGCATAACTCATCATGTTAAATACTCAAAAATAAATTATGTCATAAATTAATTATCCAATGAAGATCCATAGAACTGATACACATGGTTACTGATATATTTGGCATGCGGTCATCACACCATGTCACAGAGAGGGGTGATGTGCAGCTTCGCTGGACAGGGATGCATAGTATGGCAAGAGTATGTTAAATGTATGGGACAGGGATCTGTCAAGCATGTTATGATCCTTGTACTAGAAAGGTGGATGTCCATGACGTATGTGTTTATTTGGGATCAGGATGTGTTAAGTGTCGCATGTCCAACACCTCTGGGTTGGACATGGCTTTATTCAGGGTAGGCTGCATGCTACATAGTGCAGCTAGGGATTGTGAAGGGCAGTGTAGGCCATTTACACATGGGCAATAACCCTTAAAGGAAATATGTGATCTATTATGGGTCACATGGGTGTTGAGCATGGCTGAGCAGTTATCTCTATATTCCTGGATGGCACCCTGTCATGATTAGGGGTGCCACATATGACTACCTGTCTTTTGTGGTGACGTAACTATCATAGGGAAGTACTGTCCAGCTTCATCCCATACACACAGTTGCCATTATGTTGACCGCTGCCTAGGTGATAGTTAATGGGTACAGGGTTTGTAACATAGGGGATGACGATGATATACTTAGCTGTCAGATTGTGGCCATACATCACACACCACACATCTGACACACTAAGGCCCTTCTGTATGTTGAACGCAGCACACGATGAGTCAACTATTGCTCCTAGTTCATAGTCATTTTCAAACATCAATAGGCTGATGCCTTCTGTGTTAGTCTGTGTGATATAAAGAGGGGGAGTACCAGGAATGACCCCTGTATTACTGTGGTTGGCACTGGTTTGATATGCGTGTATTCATTAGACTGCCAGCAGTCCAGTTGCCAACCACTCCTGTGAGATAGGAATATACACCTAGTTTACTGAGTGTAGCTGGAACACAGAATGGGTGATGGTGTCCTATGACCTGGCAAGGTCATGATATGCAGTGTGAATCAACCCTACTGTCATCTACATCTGTACCGAGTACATCAATTATGTTGACCATGGTTCATGGCCGTATAGACCAGACTCAGCAGGGTAGTTGTGCACTATGTCCCATTATCAATGGTGTCTTCCCCTTTGTGGGGTGTGATAACTGTTGCTGTGCACCATTTGGTGTGTACACAGCCTGACATGGAGCTATGATTGAACATGATGTGTATGTGGATAGCTGATAGTTCTTACATTTGTGTAGGATACACCCTGGGATGTTGACAGGTCCCATGAAAGCTGTATGTATGGCTTTAGAAAGTGCAGCTTGTACCTGCATAGTCATTAGTACAGAGGCCCTGTAGTGTACATGTATATATTACTAAGTGTACCTGTTGGGGGTGGGGGGAGGTGGGAGTGGGTTTAGGTTCTCTGAGACCCTATCTGGATGAACGGGTGCTATTTCTGTAGGTGCAATACTTCCCATGCCATAGTGCTGTGCAGCACGGCAGGTCTTGTCGTTGCCATTACGATTAATGACACAGCTATAGAATGCTCTGTGCTTGGCCTCATAATATGTGGCTGATTAGTTTCACAGTAGCTTTGCGTGGTTTTATATGGTATATCTGCATCTTACTGAGGCTGATCAGGGATCACCTACACTCATGTGTGTTCACTCTAGCAACAGGTACTACCTTCTGTGGTACAGTTTAATGCATGGTACCACCAGTTTGCCTACTTGTTTGTGTTGAGTTGAATCCTGGTTCTGTTTCAATGGCACAATCACTGCACATATGTGACCGCTTAAGGTTCATTTGTGCAGGATTTAGCATTTGCACATGCATTGTCCATCTGCATGGGTGCCATGGCACTCACCACTCTGCTCTTAGGAAACATAACATTGGCATTGGAGACTAACTATGTGTAGCATACTGTTAGTCCTGTTTGTGTGACTACTGTGATCCAGGTCAGTGGGGTTGATGAAATCCAATATGCATTGAGCGCAGGTGTTGGCACATGAGGAGTCTTCCCAGTTCATAATGGATTAGTTGAGAGTAGCCATTATTATGGTTCTGTCTCAGACCTAATCTTCCCCATTACAGCACATTATGGCAGTTGGGAAGTTCATGGCCTGGTGGGTGATCTTTCTCAAGGTGCATTTTGAATTCCACTTTGGCACAAAGGTAGTTGCTCAGCATAATGCATCTGATGTTATGCAAGTGCAGTTAGCATGGGGGTGTACATATCCTTCAGGAATATGGACACACCTGTGGCCCATGTGTTCCAATAAAGGATGATAGGCAAGAGGTGAGGTATGTGTTATAACATGGTCATTAAGGTGTGCTCTCCAGAGCATTGAAACATGTCTCAGCCATTGGCACATTTATGTTCTCCATGTTAGGGATTGACATGTTTGTCCGTATAGTGTTTCTGACATGTATCATTGTGTATCGAGACCCGCAGTTTATTGCTTGGCTGTCCCTGTAACAGCAGTGGACCCTCACTTGAACCATGCATGATGAAGGTACTATAGGGGAAGCATGAGCCCTAGGCAGTATCCAGATTCCCAGGGGTGATAAGTGCAGGCCCTGTCTGGCAAAGCATCATGGTCTGTCAACCATGGTATCCCCTGGATGATAGATACTGGATACCCTGTGACATGCACCACTACACTAGACAATTGTGGACTACAATCCTTTTGTCCCTGTACTGCAGTATCATTCTGGCCAATGGCAGAATGCTACCCAGGCCTTGAGACATACCTGCATGGGCTAAAAGACCTGACAGTTCCTACATGTGTTTCCATGCAATCCAGGCTACTGCATCACAGGTCCTGCACAACAACATGAATATGCCAGAGCCATGTGTATAGTTCAAAAGGTGGTCTGAGTGTATGAGTATGTGGCTAATCATGGCAGACAGGCAGCTGACAGTATGTATGCCCTCGTATAGGTTGGTGTGTAACATAGTGCTAGAGTTTGCATTCACAAATGAGTAGTGTTGGGCATGTTTCCAGTCATGTGTTTAGAGGTGTGGCACAATTATGCAAACTATGGCATACAGTATGTGTATTTCTGTGTCTGTCTCTTCCTGCTTGGGGGGGGGGGTCACTTGTTTGGCCAGATGCTTAGATGCATCTGTGAATGTGTGTGATTTCTTGTAGTGTGTGTGGGTGACCTTACTGTGTTCTAGTCAGGGTATGTGTTGGTTGTGTTGATGAGCTGCATGTGTTAACCTACACCTCATGACTGTTCAGTCCAGTCATGGCTGTAGACTGGGCTGCCTTCCAGCTTACCCCTGTAGCTGCATCCCAAACAATGTGTGGAAAGTGGTGTTAGGTGGATCTGGCAGTGTACATGGCATAGAGATTGCATTCACCCAGGATGGACACATACACAAAGCTGACATTAGGAAACACCAGTAGCTGACAAGTGGACATGCCTGTATGAGCAGTCAGTGCTACAAGTATCAAGTAATATATTTACTTTATGTATTGCCTATGAAAATGTTTTAGACAGTGATGCTCACATATAAATATATGTGTTATGGACGTGACAACACTGGCTGTTACAGAAACATTGTAGCTACCTTTAGCAGCAATCCTCCTCTGAGGAGCACATCATATCCTGTTTGTTGATTACAAATGATGCAAGTGTCTACAGGTCTGTTTTCTTCTCTGGGTATATACTCACCTATCCACCAGGACCATGAGCTCTGTTGGGCACAGACACCCACTCTCTATACAGAGTCATGTATCAATAGGCTCTGATGCCACTATCAACATGATCAGGATATAATCAGATAGTTTGAGCCATCACCTATGATGCGGCTATTACACATGGGCAGCTGTCTCCTACATCTTACACTCCTAATGAAGATGTTACACTGGAGTTAAAAATGATATGCAACCTGTTTCATTACCAGTGCTGTGCACTACCTTACATACAGTATGTGCAGGTGGTTGTTAGGTTGGCAATAAGAGTTTGGGCTACACAAACCTGGTAGTTCACCTAGTGCGTCTGTACTCTCAATATCCACTCTATGTAGGTGTGCACATAGCCATTTGGCCCAGCACTCTAACAAGGGTCACTACATATTTGCATAACACGTACACATGCACAGCTGTTATTGCTTGCAAACGATAATAGAGAGGTGGCTATTACATGTGTTATGTGCATGGATAGTTACCTGGCTCTTCCAATTATCTTTGCTATCATGCTGCTAACCTGTCAGATGAATACTAATGCTATGTATCCTGTCATTGAGTATTGTAATTGACAATAGACATAACTACTGTTTGCACAACATAACATAACAGAACTGCTAAGTGGAACAGAATACAGATCTGCCTAGAATACTGTACATTACACAGTTATTGGCACAATATCGCACAATGCACACGATATTTGCACAGTAAGCCCACCTTTAACATGTTCATCTTACTTATACACCCATACATATGTCGACTGTTACAATATATCAACATATACTATCCCCTGTTATAGCACATAGTTGTTGGACCAGTCCTGACACTGACAGCGGCTGGAAGCAAATTGGTGGGTTCTAAGCCCATATCATCCCTTGTGGTGTATGCGGAGTGTGCCGTGTGACCTACAGCAGTACACACATAAAATAGTAAAAGCATTACTACTGCTCAACAATACATCACTACAAGATAGCTATTTCCAATATATGCATTGATTACTCTATAATTTTTACAGTACAGGTACTACATACACAGACATACTACATGTTATACATACCGCCTTAGTAATCGGAGGTGTTATTAACTAGTGTAATACTCATTTTCGGTTTGTCTTTCAGTGTTTTGTACTGTCCTACAGGTAGATACAGATGGTTTAAATGTGTGACAAGGCAACCTTTTATAGTTACGGATCAGTAACATGTGCTATCCCGATGACCAATTGGTGTTCCTAAGTAGCTAATTACATGCACATCAGCTGCGCTGCTACTGCCTTAGCCAATACCATGGCTATAGTGGAGTATAATTGAGTACTCCACTTGGGCGTTGTCCCTTTGCCTTACTTGTGAGGAAGACAGCGTGGAAGTTTTGTTTGGAATCTATTGCAACAGCTGTATGGAGACAAACAGTAATATATTGTGTGTAATGCCTAGAGGATTTGGTCTACATGTGAGTACTGCTGTTATATTTCTGAACACTGCTATTTGTGCAGGGTTTGTCTGTACCTAATACTTCTGCATATGTTTCAGTCTGGCCAGGTTGTTTGACCAGCTCAAGACTGCATAGTTATGCATATAATGTTAGGGGGTTTACAGTGTGCTTACCAAACATATTTAGTTTGGTGTTACTGTGTATCATACTGTGCTAATAATCAGTACTCGGTAAAACTTCCTGGTGTACGAACCTTGCAACCCTCTGAAACAGGATTAGTTCATACAAACCCTCTAAAATCAGCAGCTGTTCAATTGTAAAACGGCAACTATTTCACATAGGGCCATGTTAGTGTGTCTGTGTCAAGGTATGTTAAGGTTTCAGCAGATGTTGTACAGTAGTTGCATAACTGGTTATGGTATGACAGTATGTATTGATGTAATTATTTCGGTTGTGGGGTAGATGTTGGTGGGTGTACATAGCACATGCAGGTGTGTAGGAACCCCTTTTATACAACACCTATATGTTTGTGGGTGTTCTTTCCCTATGTGAACACATATTCCTTAGTGGACTAATACTATGGTAATTGCAGGCTGATTCATTAAGGCACTATTAAATGCTTCCTGTATAGCATACAGGTACTGTTAGTTCTTGAATCCTTTTGGCAATACATCGGAATGTAATAAAGTTTTGCAAAATGAAAGCTGTCTGTGTAATTCTGTCATGGGTATTTGCAGTCATTGCAGTTGTGTTGGTGACTGAGTCCATAGAATGTATTTGTAATAGTGTATTGGCATATACTCTTCATATGTTATGTTAGTTATGTTCATATTGTTTGGGGGGGGCAGAATGTGTGATTGCTATGGTTCATGTTATACTCAGATATGACCACTTCGGATCCTGTCTACAGACATGTATGTATGTGTATATACATATATATATATATATATATATATATATATATGTGTGTGTGTGTGTGTGTGTGTGTGTGCGTATATATATATATATATATATATATATATATATATATATATATATATATATATGTATATATATGTGTGTGTGTATATGTGTATATATATATATATATATATATATATATATATATATATATATATATATATATATATATATATCTATATATATATATATATATATATATATATATATATATATATATATATATTATATATATGTGTGTGGGTCTGTGTGTATATGTATATAGATATATACAGCATTGCATATGTTTATCTGTACCTCCATACATGTGTAGATGTTTTTAACCTATCTGTATATGTATAGACCTGTATATATCGACATTTCTCTATGTATCTCTCTCTCTCTCTCTCTCTCTCTCTCTATATATATATATATATATATATATATATATATATATATATATATATGAGCATATATTGGGTATATGGCGGGTTGTCCTATTTCAACACATTCCTCCCTTTTGTGTTTTAATCTGTCTGCATACACAACTGGGATAGGTACATCCAGGTAGCTTAGTGTTAAGTTACTCTGAGGATAGAGTACATGGTTGCAGGTTCTACTCCTAGAAGGTGTTATCATTTTACCTTTCAGAGTAGGCACTGGTAGGGAAAGTGTGAAAAATGCACATTTACATGGTTGTGAGCAGGTTTGCCCGTGGTCTGCGCGACGTTAAGCAAAGGTCAATCGGACGCTTCTCCGTTTACCATGTTTCAGCGCCATTTACCGACGTGCAAGCACGTGGAAACCCACTTACAACTGCATAAGAGTGCTTTAATCCACCTGCATACAAAAGCCCTTATTCTGGCCCTCAAAATAACTTAACATCCCTTGTAGGTCTTGAACCCAGGACTATGAACACCACAGTCACTGACTTTACCACTAAGGCATCTGAGATATGTATGAATGTTATAGTGTTTAGAATATGCATTGTACTACAGACATTCCTCACTACTGAAAACAAATGTGACAGTCAGTTGGTGTACATATGTCTGATACATGTTAATGTTCATATGTTTGTGAAATTAGGTGTTGCAATGTGACATGACAGGGTGTATTATGAATGAGAAAAGTTCTTGCTTTGTGTCCTTTTTATATTGTCCCCATACCCCATGTATACCCCTCCAGTTCACTTATTGGACATCCGACCCAGGCCCTCCTTGATGCATGATTACATTACCCATCATCATTACCCATTATTCCTCCCCCACCCCAATCTTCACATATACAACAACTACCTCTTCTATGGTGAATTAGGTTAATATTAATTGTTATAATACCAGAGCTGCATGTGTTTTGTGTGCACTCCAATTCCTTTGGAGTGCTTCTGAGTCATGAAGTGTGTTCATAGATGTTTATATATATGGCTATTGATGGAACTGTATAATATATATATATATATATATATATATATATATATATATATATATATATATATACTATATACATAAGCTAGGCTAAGCAATGGGCGGAGGCCCCCAAACTCAATGAGCTTCACATACTCTTGAAATAACAACATATAACAAATATACTGTGAGACAATACATTACATTCCTAACTACATTAGGCATAACCCCTCACTGACACACTTCAAGGGAAACCTTGTTGTGTGAATGGGTAATAGACTATACACCGCTGGGATCATATGTCCCAGAACCTTACAGCCAGGGGGGTGGGGGAGCCTGTCCAGTTTGGTAGCTGCAAGACCTGTTGGGGGAATTGAATGGTGTTGAATTGCCACATTAACATGCCTTCTTTAGATCACTAAGTGCCCTTATCACCCTCCACAACGCCATTTGTCAGCAGCTTCCAGCAACTCTGCCTGGAATTGCTTCATTGGCTATGCTTGACAGAGGCTCAGTTACTTCATCAATGGTGCGGAGAAAGCCAACACACTGTAGCTATGCTTCTAATTGCCCTTGGGCAGATAGGTAGTAGGCTATCTGTGAACCTCTAATGTGCAGGTCATCACAGCCATAATATGTGAATAAACAGACCTTCAGATCACAATATACAATGAGAAATCACCATGTAGTCAGGAAACAGTTGAGTACAGCAAGAACATACAGAACACTGATACTTAGTCACTCAAAAAGCCTATCTTGGAAGCTAGAAGACTTGTATAAGTTTAAGGCTTTCTATTGCTTACCAGTAGGTTACCTACAGGGGAGATGAAAAACAAGCACAGATAGGGAACATGCATGCAATGATACCATACTGGCCTATGTGTTAGCCTTAGGGTTTGGAATACTGGCCAAGGCTATTATTGGCACCCCCATGGTGCCTTATTTAGGAGATTCTTGAAGGTGAATACCAGCTCCGTAAACAGCACAATAGCAGATTCAATGAGGATTATGCTACTCAACACCAGGGGTTGTGATCACAACATGCATGCACTCACTGCACTCCTCTGGATGGACAACATCAACATCTGTGCATTAACTGAAATCTGTCTTAAGGCTCCTGAGAGCACACCAGCACTACCAGACTACAACCCATACCACACATTTCAGCCATAGAACATGGACTGACAGAAATGGAGGGGCTGTATCCATATTCATCTGGGATACCTACACCTCCAGATCAGTGGTGCAGCATGATACGTCTGTGATCATCCATGTGCAGCTAACATCAGCCACAACTGCAATGTGGAATGTGGCCTGCTACGGATCACCCTCCGTGACCCAGGAACTCCACTCCACCTACTTGGAGACAGTGGGTAACATAACAGTCTTAATTGCACACTGTGGCATTGGTCGATGTCAACTACCATACCATTAACTGGGAAACGTACTCTGGTACTCACTTCCAGGCCCAGCGCTTCCTGGAATGTATCACCTCATATGCCCTGTATCAGGGGGTAACCTCCCTAATGTTGGGTGGAAACTACTAGATGTGGTCATCACCAACATGAGCAACAGGTGCACAACAGCGAAGTTTAACCGGTCACTGGTTATATCTGACCTTGAACTATTCACTGTTTCCACACCCTAGAATCTCCCCCACCCATGGATACCACAGTGTATACCTTTCCTACAGCTAAATTTACACTACTAGTGACAGGGGTGGGGAGTTTCACAGCCCCCATGCTAAGGGGAAACACTGCTCAAGATACAGTCAGATTTACAAATGCAGTCAATAAGCACCTACACGGATGTATGGATCGTGCCATCACTGGTAAACCAAGACTCATTCCTCCTAGACAAGGACACCAGTCTGGTGGACCTCTGCAATAAACAGGCTATACTACAGAAGTAGGGCAGTGTTCCAGACACACAGCAAATCCCATGAAGGGCAGACATCCGTGACCACTATTAGTATGATATGTAGGTCCCTCATGACATCATCCAAGGCTAACATCAGCAGGAGAATACACAAGGATTCGAAAGATGACCACAAAGCCTTCTTTGGCTATGCCTAGGATCTACATGGTGACACACAGATTTGCACTGTGCCGGTGAAATATAGCACAAAATATGCTGATCCTACTGATACCACCAACATCCTTGCAGATACATTTAGTGCATACTTCACCCCCTAAAGAGCCCACAACACTACCCGAAAGGTACAGTATCCCAACCATCAGAGACACACAGGTGGAAATGGCTCTCTCTAACAGCAGAACACAGCATCAGTGGAGGCAGATTTTGACCCAGACTGAATCTTGAAAACTGTACAAGACAACCTGCCATTCACCTAATTAAGCATTCCTACCGCAGCCTCTCCACAGGCTATATGCCCATACAATGGCTCGTGGCAATGGTTATTCCACTCCATCAAGGTGGAATCACAACTGACCATGGTAACTACCACCCCATAAGCCTGACTAGCCTGGTCTGTTTGACATCTTACATACAGTCACCAAGATGTTAGATGATGGGGGTGGTGGTTCACACATACTACCAGGACCATACCTAGGGTTTTGACACCATGCCCCACTCAGGTATTATTGATAAACACACCAGCCTGTACATTCACCCATATATCACAGGTTGGGTTGCCAACGGGCTTACACACAGAACCTACATGGTGCGATTAGCAGTCTCCAGGTCCAACTCTTGAACAGTCATGACTGGTGTCTCACAGGACTCAGTCCTAGGAGCCCTACTGTTTGACATATACATCTCAGATATAAAGGCAAACGCAGGTGGACTACGGCAGACCATGTTTGGCAATGACTGCAAACTGGGAGCTATGATTGATAGTCCAGCTGACATAGACATCCCTCAAGGGGCCTCACAGAGAACGTCACAGGGTGCCAATGACATAGCCTTCAGCCAAGTGCCACTAACTGCATGGTCATTCCTTTGTGGAATTGGCACCCACATATTAACACATGAGTGGCAGCCACTTTAATACTTAATAATTTAAGATGAGGTAATGGAGTATCTGGGGACTAAGGTAGATAGTGATCTCCCCTTTGACAATCATATCTCCACAGTAGTTAGGACATCCTTCTATGTAGGCCATCTGATTACTAAAGGATTCTCATTTAGACATACTGGGGTTATAGTGCCCCTTCACTCATCACTTATCACTCATCAGTCCCATCATAGGGTATAATAACCCATGTGGGATGTACCTCAGAGGACACATCCAACAGCTGGGGGGGTCCATGAATGTACCTCACCAAGGGGAATACTGGCTTCCAACATAAGGCCTATGCAGCCAGACTGAATAAACTCCTGCTTTACTCAGTGGCATGTCGTTTACCCAGAGATGATCTCCACTGGCCAACACAGCCATGTTGAACTCAGGCTTGATGGATATGCTCAACCTATGGGAATCCATGTCACAGTGAGCCACACACTGTAGTGAGCTGACCTTGCCACAACAATAACTGGAAGATGCTGGAGGGACAGCGTCCTGTCACAGACACTCCCCATACTTTGGAACAACATCCCTAACTACATTATACAGAACCCCTCACTAACACTCTGCAAGAGAAACCTTGAAGGGTGGATGGGGAACAGTAGATGCACCCCAGGGATCCCGCCATTGGCTCTGCTCCACAGAGGGACAGTTAATGAATCAATGGGGTGGTAAAAGCTGACACATTTTGGCTGGCCTTATGAATGGCCTCTGGAAGTTGGCCAATTACCTACCTATGAATCTATACATACAGTATCTGCATATGCTGATAGCTTATTTACTGTTCATGTGTTGACGTACCTTGTGTCAATGGCTGTTGTGTGTGCAATAGTTGAGGGCTGCCTATGTTGGATGCACACAGTAGACTGCCTATACATGACAATTTACAGATAGTCTTGTGTGTATGTGTGTGCCATCCATTTTTACTGTGTGTGCAGGTGGAGAAAGGTGTCAGCCCATAGGTGCCTACACTGTCAGTGTATGTGCTTTAAGTTCCCTCTTTGCCAAGCCATGGGCATACTGGTCACTCCTCCGTCTGCCTACTGGGGCTGGCTCAGGGTATTCATGATCTGAGTACCTCTGTGCCTGTGGGGCCCTTGACAATGGTGGTGGGCTGTGAGGGCCTTCACCATTCAGTCCCTGCTGCATCTGTTTCCGCAGGACTGTATTGTGTAGCATGGCACACACTATGAAGATGTGGGCACATGTGCCTGGAGTGTACTGCAAGGCTCCACCAGATATATCCAAGCAATGGAACTGTGATTTCAGCATCCCAAACACACACTCTATGATGATTCTGGTTTGTGCATGTGCCTCATTATGGCATTCCTGCATGGGTGTGTGTGCATTTCTGATGGGAGTCATCATCCACGGTTCCAGTGCATAGCCAGCATCCCCCACCAGGTGGCCATTTGGGATGTCCCTCCTGGCAAATAACCGATACAGCTGTGAGGCATGCCAGATGTGGGAGTCATGATAGCTTCCAGGGCTGCCAGCACACACATCCATGATAATGCCCTGGGCATTGCACACAACCTGGCAGTTGATGGAAGAGTATCCCTTGCAATTTACATAGCATCTACTCTGCTCACCAGGTGGTGACTTAATGTGTATGTGCATGCAGTCTTTTGCACCCAGTACCTCCGGGCATTCTGCCACACGGTGGAAGAGACACATATTGCTGGCCAACTCCTCCTGCATTCGGGGGAAGTATATGTGCTCATTGGCTTGTGGTAACATGGCATCCAGGAACTTGTGTAGTACCCTGGATGTTGATTCCTGTGAGATCCCCATTATATCCCCAGTTGGTCTTTGAAAGGTACCTGTAGCTAGTATTCTCAGGCTTACACATATCTTTGTATCCACTGTAATTGATTCCCCTCTGTTTGTTCTGGCTCTGAGGCATGGCCGGCACAGCTCCACAAGTTGCTGTAGGGTGTCCCTGTCCACCCTGTAATGCTTTACTATCTCCAGATCATGTAGCCCCTGGTAGGTTACCCTGGGTCTGAACACTCTCCTCCTCCTCTGGTGCCTGCGGTGGTTGTGTGCATCATCCTCCACACCGCCTTCAGTCTCCAACACATGCTGGTGGATCAAAGCTATGGCAGCCCCTAACATGTACATAATAAAATTTCCCCATCTGTATACAGCACTGGTGCAGAGTGTATGGGAATACACAAATGTGTGTGAGGTGCTTTCACACTTTATAGTATTGTGCTATGGATGCTGTTGATGTAATTGAGTGTGTATTAGGTATTCCAGCTGCTGCGTGTCTTAATTATGGGTTTTTCAATGAGTACTGCAAGTGTGGGGCCTTTACTGTGGAAATCTACTTGCCTGCTTTGATTAATCTGTTGCCCTTTAATTCACTTTTAGACCTGGATCCCCTCCCATTATCAGACATGCATCCACCTGCCGTCTTTCTTGTTTTGTACTTTTCCTACCCACTCATGATGAAATGTGCCTTGTAGCTGATATAATGCATATCGGCTTTGTTCTGCTTTGCCACTTTGCTGTTTTCTTTGTAGTACAGCCCATCCCCTTCCCTGATCTGCTGGTAGCTGCTTGCAGCCTTGTTAGCTGTTGTCAATGACCCACTGTAGGCTCCTAGGTGTTAATTAATCATTTATACTCCAATTTCACTGCTGCAGCATTTCCTTATTTCTTTCCTATATCCTTCCTGTTTCAGCTGCAGTGTGCGCAGCGCATACCCATTTACCGGGTTTACGTGCATTTTCATCTCCGTTCACATGCATACTCGGTTACCTTGTGTACTCTCAGCTAAGCATAGTTATGGGCAATTCGACACACCCCTATCTTGCAGCTTTGTCTAGCTAGGGGCAGACTGGTTTAGCAATGCTCCAATGTGCTTACAGCAATGGCAACACACCCCTCTCTTGATGTCATCTTTATCTCAAGGACACACCTCGGTGTTATAACGCAATGCTGTGAGGTGCATCATTACACCAGCGGGGAATCTGCGATTCACTATTACTCCTCTCATTTGCATGGCATTGCCTACTAATTTCTAGCTATTGCGCAAAACGTTGTCACTGCCCCTTAGCTTAGCAACCCTTGTGCCATGAGTATGGTGTAGCATGCCTGCCATTGACTATTATGGGGAAATCGTGATATGTGTTTCATTGCAGTTTTAGTCTATATTTTTATATATTCCTTGCAATCCCCTTTGTGCACCGCTGCCCTGTGCTTCCACATTGTGATAGTGCGACTATATATTAAATGTTAATTTTATATTTTGTACATGTTTTTTATGCCAATGGCTATATATTAAGCACTTCTGTAGTTGAATTATGAAACTTTCGTCTTGATGTGAGCATTTCTCTGGCTCATGTTTCTGGTGTCATAGACACTTAGCAGATGAAGCCTTTTCTATTACTTGATGTGACCTCAATGTAATCAGAGCTGCAGCGATATGTGGGATAGGTTGTCCTACAACTCCAATTAAAATAAGACTTCTTGCCATGTAGTTTTTGTATTAAGCTGTAGTTGCTCACTTTGGAATTAATTACTTATAGTACATGGAGTGCCTTGATTATGCTCTGATATTGCAAAAAAGACAAACCAGTTAAGTGCTTCTATAGCATGAGACCCAGTCTTAACAAGTCTTAATTCATTCCCTCCAGTACAACCCTTTAAAGTGTGCTTTAACTCCAAGTGGGTGTGGCATGAGCCTTTAAAAATTAAGTTATCACCTTACAATTCTAAAGGTAAATTATTCTGATACAGTGTATGTAGCATGATTTTTAAATTATTAATGCAATATGAACAAGTAATATTTGACGCCTAGAGGAACAGTAGGAGGTAACTGCATATGCACCTGGAGGCGGCACTCGGATGTAATGAGCACCCCCTGCTTCACTTGTTAAGATTAGGTGTCATATTGGGCAGTTAAATCTGCCAGTACTGGCCAGCAAATGACAGTGGCAGAAAATATGTTTTTGCCTGCTGTCTGTACCAATAATCTGACCCTAATTTTCTTTAATTTAAGATGATGTGTTATGCTTTTCTGACACTACTCCTATAGACATGCTATGATCTTTTTCTGACAGTGCTCAATAAATGCTTTAAAGCTTTGAATGTGGCAAAACACTTACTCCCAGATTCTCAAAGGCTTGCACGGCATGCATGATTAGTGTTAGATGAAATTTTGCCAATATGGTGGCCGAACGATTCATGTACGTGCACGTTTGACATACGTGAGTGCTGTAGCACTAGTGCTGCATGTCCTCAGCCCTCGTATGCAAATCACCCCATTTGTAGATGAAAACCATGCAAATGAGGTAAAATTGCCATCCAGGAAGCAGGAATCAGGGCATGCAGGACTAGTGTAATATGCAGAAATGTACTTGGGTAGTAACCGAGTATGGCACTGCAAACTGCAAAACAGAGCTATGACAGCTCCAAAAGAAGGCTGTATAGCATTGAGGAAGCATGCCAATGGCAAAGTAGAAGGCCATTGGCATTGTAAACAATGTCAAATGTGCAAAATACAACCTTTATGATATGTCCGCCAATCACGTCCATTGAAGCATAGGGCAGCGGCATGCAAACGGGACCACTAGGGAAATACGAAAATAAACCTAAAAACAACACTCCAACTAAAATCATTATTCTGGCATGCAAGTCAATGGCAGGCAAAATACAACCTGGAGAGTGAGTAGTGGTTGCTAAGGGGGGAGGCACAGTGTGACACATGTAACTATGCATTAGCAAGCAATTCTATGCAAATGAGGGGAAGGATAGTGAATCCCAGTTTTCCCCAGGGTGAGAGGCAGGTCCCAAAAGTGGAAGAGTATAAATACCTGGGTGCAAAACTAGGATATAGGTGACATCATGAGGGTGTGTGTTAGGCAAACTGTAATGGGATCGGAGCCCTGTGGCTCGGGATTGCCCCTAGCTTAGCACAGCTAAGCTAGGGGTGTGCCTAAACTTGCCTAGCACCCTTTACAAAGAGTAAGCAGGTGTGCACGCCTCACACCGGGTTGTACAGGAAGAAAAAAGAAGTTAAAACAGGAAATAGCAGCTCTGTGCACATTTGAACAGAGAGGCAATGGGAAGGGAAAACAGCAGTTGGAAGGTAATCAGGGAGAATTAGCTGAGCTGCCAAGTGAAATGTATCAGAATCAGCTAATTACACAGGCAGCAGACCAGCACAGCCCAGAACACTACTATAAACTAAGCAAACACCCTTCCCCCTGGTTTTTCCACACTCTACACCACCAGTGTATACAAGCGGGGAAATTTTAACAAACAAACCTACAACATGAGAAGGGCTGCAGCAGGCAACATAGAACAGCATGTGCAAGAGGCTGAGGGTGGTGAGGATGTGAATGCTACTGAACAACCCACAGTGAAGAGACAGAGAAGAGTGCACAGAGCCAGGGTAACCTACCAGGGGCTACATGAGCTGGAGATAGTAGAGCTCTATAGGGTGGACAGAGACCTCCTACAGAAAATTGCTGAGCTGTGCAGGCCACACCTGGCACACCAAACTGGCCGAGGGGAACCCATCCCAGTGGATACCAAGGTATGTGTAGGCCTAGGTATACTAGCCACAGGTACCTCCCAAAGCACAACTGGGGATATCATGGGGATCTCATAGGCATCAGCATCTAGAGTATTCCACCAGTTCCTGGATGCCATGTCAGCACATGCCAGTGAGCATGTATATTTCCTCAACACATGTGAAGTGTTGACCAGCAAAATGCGTCTCTTCCATCAAATAGCAGAATACCCTGGGGTAGTGGGTACTATAGACTGCACACACTTACACATCAAAGCATCACCCGCTGAGCAGGGTAGAGTCTACATCAACTGCCAGGTTGTATGTGATGCCCAGAGCATTATAATGAATGTTTGTGCTGGCTGCCCTGGAAGCTATGACGATTCACACATATGGCATCTGATGCAGCTGTACCACAGAGTTGCTGATATGGACATTCCCTACGGTCACCTAGTGGGGGATGCTGGGTACCTACTGCAGCCGTTGCTGATGGCACCCATCAGAAATGCACACACACCTGAACAACAATGCCATAATGAGGCACACGCACAGGCCAGACATATAATAGAGCATGTGTTTGGGATGCTCAGGTCATGGTTCAGGTGTCTGGACACATCTGGTGGAGCTCAGCAGTATTCACCAGCTACATATACCCATATCATTATGGTATGTGCTATGCTACACAATATAATCCTGCAGAAACAGCTGCATCAGGAACAGCATGGGACAGGGCCACACCGCCTGCCCCCCACCAGTGCCAAGGCCTATACAGGCACAGAGTGACTCGGAGGAGGAACAACCTGAGCCTGCCCCAGTAGGCAGAAGGAGGTGTGCTTAGTATGTCCTAGCCTTGGCAAAGAGGCAATGCATAGCATATGCACTGACACAGTAGGGGCCCAGGGAATGACACCTCTCTCTGACTTGCACAGACAGTAAAAGGGATGCCAAAAATGGCACTACCTGTGCCCAACCATGTGTAGGGAGTGTACAATGTGCATCTGACATAGGCAGCCCTCCAGCACCATCCTCAAGTCTGGCACATCCTCAAGGTAAGTCAATCAACCTACCAATTGCCAAATGGGGTAGAATGTGTTGTTACCTGTAGCTATGATATGGATGTGACCATGCAAGGGAATTGGGTGGACGAATGTTAAAGCAGCATACAGTAGACACCCATAGTGGCACTATGACATCTGTAACACATACTGGAGTCACCATAGTAGCCAGTACTATACAGGGTGACAAAATCCACTGCAGGAAATGAGCTGAGTGACATGTGTGTCCATAAGAGCCACACATGCCCGTCAGGAAGGTTCACATATCCAACAACAGTCTCAGCCAGCAGGACAGGTGAAGACAAACACAAACAAATGCTGTACTATGGCCTCTGAATGTGCCCTATGGGTAACCCCTTCCCCAGGCCTACACAGGTAGACCACAGCAGGCCAGGCAGTCATATGTAAGTTGTGGAGACTAGGAAGTCAGAAACTAATATGTAGGTAAACAAAGCTAGGATCTGTAGTACACTGGTATGCCTCTAGCCAGCAGGATAGGTAAGACTACAGACTGAAATGGAGTACCTGACATACCAGTACAGTCCCAGAAAATGTGTACAAGTATCAGGTGTGCCCCCCCATCCAACGTACACTTATAGTAACAGTCAGGTGTGCCCCCCCACTCCTGTGTAGAACAGTAGAAACAGTGAGGTGTGTCCCCCCCGCTATGCAGAAATGTAGCAAGTCAATGCCAAATGACCGATGGATACCCTGCAGACACAGCATGCTACCTGTCGGTGTACAACACTAAGGTCAGCACCACAGTACAAACTACCTGGACTTGATCCACACATGCAACACAGATGGCCATACTGAGCATGCTCACACACTGAGAGGAATGAAGGCAATGTCAGTCAACAACATACTGAAAGGTCATACTGGGCATGCTCACACACTTAAACACATGAAGGCCATGTCTGCAAACACCAGTGGAACAGACATATCTGGCAGTCGCAGTTCTCAGTGCAGACACACGTCAGTATGCACCACTCCTGCCTTGCACACAGAGTGGATAGGAATACAGACATATATGTAAGGACAACACACTATCATAAGCCAAAGGTACATGGGCATAGATGTGTGGAAGAGGGTGACCATGGCAAGGAGCCATCTGGACCTGTCCAACCCAGCATATAGCCAAAGGGCCCCAAACACATGAGGTGGAGATGTAACTCACTGCAGATACTAGCCACCAGTACCTGTCAGCATGACAGACTATGTGGTGCATGTGCCAGCTATGCAACATGACTGTACAAGGAAGTAGCCATCTAGTAGCTGTATACACGTACCTGTGACATATGACCCCATGTGTGCCTGCATGTGGCATGTCATCCCCTACATGAATGTGGTCTGGCCCATGCACACACTGCCCTCCCCATAGCAGTACTATGACAAGCCTGCTGAGGTAATCCAATGTGAATTACACCTTTGGGAGAGCTGTAGCTCAGTAATCTCCATGGCGCATCCCATAGCTGTGTGCTGTTGTAATGCTGAAATAGTTAAGTAGTAGTTCTAACTCCAGACCTGGTGAGTGTGTATTTGTGTGCGTGTCTGACTGTATAGAGAGAAATTCTTTTTAGGCTACTCGCACTCCATACAATACATATACTCAACTTTGGCAAGACTGCTGATGTCACTTACCTAGAAATACACTTCTGGGAAAGTGATAGCCCAGTAACCTCTTTAGCGTGTCCTGTAACTGCATACTACTTAAGTGTGATAAAGTAGTTAGGTAGGTGTTCTCACCCCAGACCTAGCAACTGTGTGCGTCTGACTCAGTAGAGAGCAATGCATTTTAGGCTACTCACACTCTGTACAACTCATATTCTCAACCTTGGCAAGGCTGCTGATGTCACTCACCTGGAAATACACCTCTGGGAAAATAATAGACCAATAATCTCTGAAGCGTGTCCTATACCTGCATACTGTTGTAGTGTGATAATGTAGTTAGGTAGGTGTTCTAACCCCAGACCTGGCAACTGTGTGTGTGTCTGACTGAATAGAGAGCAATGCTTTTTAGGCTACTCACACTCCATACATTTCATATACTCAACTTTGGCAAGGCTGCTGATGTCACTCACCTAGAAATACACCTCTGGGAAAGTGATAGTCCACTAATCACCATAGCATGTCCTGTAACTGCGTGCTTCTGTAGTGTAATAAAGTAGTTAGGTACGTTTTCTAACCCCAGCCCTGACAACTGTGTGTTTGTGTGTAAATGCGTGTGTCTGAATGAGGAGAAAGCAATGCTTTTTAGGCTACTCACACTACCTACAATTCATATGCTCAACCTTAGCAAAGCTGCTGATGTCACTCACCTAGAAATACACCACTGGGAAAGTGATAGCCCAGTAGTCTTCGTAGTGTGTCCTGTTACTGCATACTGCTGTAGTGTGATTTAAAATGATGGTAGGGTTCCATCTCCATCCATGGCAGTTCTGGATGTTTTGTGTGTGTTTCAATGTCTGTGTATGGAGCAATGCATTATAGGCTACTCACTTGCAGTACATTACAAATGCTCTACTTTGGCAATCCTGCTGATGTCAGTCATTGTGAAATACACATTTGGGGAAGGGTTTCTCTAAATTCCTGTGGTGATTCCTATAACAGCTCCATGCTGTAGTGTGATATAGACCTCAGTCGGGGTTTCTATACCCACACATGTCAGTTGTGGATGTTTTGTGTGTGTATCACTGTCTGTGTAGGGAGCAATGCATTTTAGGCTAGTCACTCACAGATCAGTTGACATGCCCTAGTTTGGTAATCCTGCTGATGTCATTCATTGTGAAATACACCTTTGGGGAAACTGTACTTCAATAATGTCCATGGCGCATACTATAACTGCGTAGTGCTGTAGTATAATAAACTAGTTAGGTAGGGGTTCTACTCCCAGACATGACAGAGGTGTGTGTGTGTGTGTGTGTGTGTGTGTGTGTGTGTGTGTGTGTGTGTGTGTGTGTGTGTGAGACACCTGTGGGCAATATGGAGGGGGTTTGGCTTATTTCATATATGGTGGCCCTACTATATATCACAATGTCAACCATACAGGGATAACATATGTAAATTAGCTGAGAGGCTGGGGTGCAAAGCTATATCCATACATGTGACATCAAGGCCAGCCAATCACAGTTAGCAACCCACTGTGCCTTCACACGTGACTCACAATGGACATACCATGCCTGACAACATGCATTGTGTGGACAGATGACACTGACATCAGGGAATGCTGTTAACATACTATCAATGTAGGTGCAGGGTACACCTGCTGACCATTACCAGTTCCTGCCACAGGTGGGCAAGACTGGCACATCTGATGATAATCTGTGTTCACAGCATGGGCCAGGCACCCCAGGTACAGTTCCACATGTCACTGTACATGCATGTGGGAGGTGTGCACATCCTAGACACCATCCATGTCATGGACTAGGGAACACATACATGGCAAGTAATGCACAGCATTGGCCACACACAATAGTCACCCAGGTGATTGGATGGGGGATGCAATACCCACCTGTGTGGGCAAATGCAGAAACTACAGGCCTGAGCCACAATGCAGACCATTGACATGTGGCCTGATGCCAAGATATACCCAGCGCCTACCCTTGTAGAGCCTGCTGATACTGTTGACCACCACACACTCATGCAGACATACACCCATACATTTCAGAACTGGCACCCTGTGTGTTCGTGTATGTGTTGTATGGTGTGTATGTCCACATCCACACTCACTACAACCTCCCAGGGCACAGTGAAGCATGCTGTCTGATGTCTGACACCTCCTCATACTCACTGCCCATACGACCTCCGTATGACCCATGTGGTGCATGTGTTACCTGCATATTGATGTGTTGTGGCAATCCTGCTAGTGATGACTTGCAATCCTGGCCCTGCCAAGTGTGTCAATGTGTGTGCATCCCTATGTGAGTGTGCCTGTGTTGACGCTGGTACCTATTCATGCAGACAGGTACTTGTATGTCACCTACTGTATATCTACCATATCCCTGTTGTGGATGTCACTCACCATCACATATATTTTCTGAGTGCTCCACAGCAGATAACCCATGTGGCGCATCCAATAACTGCATTAAACTGTGATAGCACTACATAGTTGTTGGGGGGTTTGATACCCTGTGCTGGTAGGTGTGTGACACAAACATGGATCAGTTTTACTCTCCTACCCCTCCCTGACATGTATTTGCCTCTGTCTGCCTCCCCCACTCCCTCTCTGCTGGATGTGGAGACCCACACCTGCTTTGCTTAGGCAGCAGCATGTGCATTTTAAGTGATGCTTATGATCAACTGATGGCCTCTGCACAAATTGCAGCCCTCCCCTAGCTGATTGCATGGGCAACAGCTGTGGTAACATTCCCATAGCCAATAGCATGGAAACACACTCCAATACCTGGGAACAACATGGTGGTGTTGGCCCTTTTCTGTCACTGTCAGCAGGAACTAGATCTGTCATTTGGCAAACAACATCTCAGATGGATTGGGGATTTACCTCTAACAACATACACTGTGGAAAGAGGGCAACAAACAGGAGGGGGTGTGCCTAACCTGACTACAGACTGTAAGTGCTGCTATACTGCATTTGGAGTAATGCTGGTTTAACAGTGTTTGTCTGGATATGATTGTCTTACATGTCGCAATACCTGCCATGCCAGTTCCATGTATATGAGGAATCCCCATCTGCAGGGTCATCTGCAGACTGGGCAGTGTTGTGCTTTTGGTTTCATGTGTCGGCCACAGTGCATCAATCTGTGGAATGCAGAAGGCAGTGTGAGGATTGCAGTTTGTAGATGGTGAAAGCCGTGACAGTTACTGACTTTATATCCCTCATTGGACATATGTTGCAACAAACCCATTACAATGGTAATTTTATGAGGTTATCACAGCAACTTGTCCATACTGGCCTTGTGTATGTGCTGTCAGCCACACCTCTGTCAACCTTTGTACATATATTGTGCATAAAGTGGTGCATATGTGCTGTACACCATAAATAGTGTCATCATATCTGATAACAAGCCAGTGATATATCAGATTGCTACACATGTCAAGTACTGTAGGGGTTACATTTCATGACATAACCTGGACATTCTGTGGATGTTTGTACAGTACTGAGGTGTAGTGATGGTAAATGTTGGCAGTGTGTGTATTGTTAATATGTACTTTAGCTTGTGTATAGACTGTGGTAGATGTCATTGTTCTAGCTCCCCTTCTATCTGATGTTACATGCTGCCCCACTGTATGCTACCGTTTTGCCATACATGTTTGTAGGGCCATACACACCCATGCCCCATACCACAGACAGCCATCAGACCAAACTGTGTAGCAGCCCAGTATATGTAGGGTCATTCTGTGAGTGGCACATATGAGTATGGTGTAGAACAGATAGTCCATATACTGTAATATTATGCTAGCTTACCATATGTGGCTGTGGCTGTGTTCACATTGGTTGTGGTTATGCACTTTCAGACAGGTGTATCTTACCCTGTGCTGTGACATGGCTGTTGAGCCTGCTATATATGCAGGTACATGTGCATTCCCCCATACGAGATGTAGGCCACTGTTGAGCCAGTCTGCCTGTAGCCTGCACAGTGCATTGGTACATGTGTAGCAGCTTAGCGTACTTACCCAGTGAGATGTCATGTGCAGATACTTGCCAGATGTACTGCTGCTGGGCCTCCCTTAAAAGTCATGTATGTCAGACAGAGCAGTGGGATGTTGTACAGATGTATGTCAATATCTAGTGGGTAGTATGTGTCCATGGCACCCCTGTGCCAGCAGTCATTATGTGTCAGGCCAGACAGGAGTGTGTAAATCCAAAACCTATGGTGGCAAATGTATACCAGCCATTATGTATTATACCCATCTACATGGCTGTCTACATCCATATTGTCAGGCCTGATACACATGTTGTGCACTAAGGGATTATGTGCATACCTCTGGACTGTACAGGATGTGTCCGAAGTTCCACATATATTGGCCAATATCTCTGCTGTACTCCACAGGGCATTACATGCTAGCGGTGGTACTTTACAATGATTTCCTTAGGATGCCTGTCAGTAGCCAATGGCACACATGTTATAAGCAGATGTCACCTTCCACACACATGTCTGTGAAGATAATCCCAATGACAGTAGCAATAGTCTAGTAATATACCTGCTATACATACCTGACATTCTCTTGCACTACGACTTTGGGACTATAGGGGTTGGGGTAAGGCTACACTCCATGTCCAGGACATATGGTGGAAATATATGGACATATACTTATCCAGATAGCCATATATATATATATATATATATATATATATATATATATATATATATATATGATTACACATGTGTAGTACTTCCAATTACCACTGTTATGACAACCATCCACTATGAATCCCTACATCATGTGGGCATATTCTCTGTAAATTTCCTGTGTGATGGACATCTTTCCTGTGTGTGGACATCAATGTTACAGACAGCAGGTAGCAATACCTCTTACAGGAGAAACTGCACACTCAGGGCAGTCTCACATATATATATATATATATATATATATATATATATATATATATATATATATATAGGGGGATCAGGAAATACAGACAGACTGTGAGTAGAGTTGTGTTATGCTTTGTATAGTGCTGGTGTTACAGGGGTGTGTGTACTAGTTTACCTTGGAATGCAGTCTGTCTGCAGAGCTCACTACTGTGGGCCTATTCTCTTGCTGGACAGAGGTATGCCTATCATGTGTTGTCTGTCCACCACACAGGTCCTGTGTCAGATATTACACTGGCAGTGTGTTTCTTGCATGCTATCAGTACATGGCTACATCCATTTGTGTTCCTGATGTCTTATTACTTGCATAAGGGTATGTTGCAACACATTCTGTAACACCAGCATGTTCCAGGGTATGTAATAGCAATATTGCGATTGTGGCCCTGTGTTCCTGCCTTTGTCCTCCGCATATATGGCAGGATTTATCTTGCTGTGATACGGTTAGGGGTTGTTAGGTAATGGCCTGTCATTAATTATTGCTAGCATTCCTGCTATCTTCCCAGTCATATCGTGGACTCCCACAACATTTGTTGGTCAGGGTCCATACATGTGACAGTTACAGTAACATTACCTGAAGTAATGACTGTCCCCCTAGGGCTTGACTACAGGGTATAATTGGAGGCTGCTGAACTACATCTAATATTAGGTTCATAGGTTCATAGGTTCATACTAGGCTATCTGCCCTAGGGCATTTATAAGCCTAGCCAGAGTGTGTGTGGCTTTCACCACCCGTTAGGATGAGAATACTATACCCATTAGTTTGCTGTGCCTCTGTCCAGCAGTGATACAGAGATGATTCCTGGGGTAAACCTACGATCTCCCATCCACTCGTCAAGAATTCTCTTGAACAGAGTCAGTGAGGGGCTCTGCCTCACATGGACTGGGATTCTGTTCCATAGTGTAGAGAGTCTCTGGGTGATGAATCTGTCCCTCCAGCATGTCCTATTTATATCCGTGTTGAGGTTTAAGTCTCTTGCTCTCGTGGCTCTGGTGGATTTGGATTTTTTGAGGTGGAGCATGTCCATTAATTCCGGGTTGGACATGGCCTTGTATGTCAGGCACAGATCACCTCTGAGCAGACGGTATGCGACTGAATAGAGCTGGAGTTTCTTCAGTCGGGCATCATGACATATGTTTGAGCCCTTTATCCTTTTGGTGAGGAACTTTTGGGGTCTTTCCAACTGCTGCAGGTGTCGGGTAAGGTACATTCCGAATGGGGCGTTGTACTCAATCATTGGTCTGATAAGTGAAGAGTACAGGGGTATAATGACCTCTCCTGATCTGGATGTGAATCCCTTCATGATCAGGTGGGCAATGTAGAAGGTCTTCCTAACCACTTTGGCAATGTGAGTGTCAAAAGAGAGGTTACTGTCAACTTGGGTCCCCAGGTCCCTGATAACTTCTTCCGTGTTTAATGGATTACCACCTATGTGGTAGTTACCTTGTTTTTCCCAAAGGGTATGACTATACATTTTTTGGCATTTAGCTTAAGGCCATGGCTCTGGCACCAGTTATCCATTTCTATGAGACCTCTCTGGAGGATGTCTGTGTCTGATGGAGTGTCAATTATGGTGCCCAGTTTGCAGTCATCTGCAAATTTTGTCAGCCACAATCCCCCTATGTTTGCCTGCACTTCAGAAAAATAAATGCCGAACAAGAGGGGGCCCAGGACTGAGCCCTGTGGGACACCGCTCGTGACCGCTTAGAGTCTGACATGGCACCAGCAACTCTAACCCTGTGTGTTCTGTCCTTGAGCCAGTTTGCAACCCATCTTGTGACATATGGGTTTACATCTAAGCTGGTGAGCTTTTCTATGATGCCCGAGTGGGGTATTGTGTCGAACGCTTTTGCTAGGTCAAGGTAGGCTGTGTGAACTGCCTTACCCTCATCAATGGCCTTAGTGACTGTTTGAAAAAGTCGACCAAGTTCAAGAGGCAGGATCTGCCCTTGACAAAGCCAAATTGGGTAGGATCCAGTGTCTGTAGGTCCCCAATGTCTTTATTTATGAGTTCCATTATGATCCTCTCCATAGCTTTGCAGACAAGGCTCGTCAAGCTTATGGGGCGGTAATTTCAGGGTCCGTGAGAAGCACCGCCTTTGTGGAGTGGGACCACAGTTGCCGTACGCCATTCTTTGGGTACATATCCTGTAGTAAGGCTAAGATTAAACAGCAGCCTTATGTGTGGGTTTAGTTCCTCATTGAGTTCGTGTAGCACACAGCCAGGGACACCGTCCGGTCCCATTGATGCTGTGTTTTTGCTTTAGAGAGCAGCTCTCACCTGGGCATCTGAGATGTTTGGGAGGCTAGACTCTGGTGGGATAGATATTTCTCCTTTTGTGGGGAGGGAGGGAGAATTTGCATTGAACCTGTCTGCCAGTATGTTGGCAATGTCTGTGGGTTCAGTGATTTTTTATCATTTTGGACTAATTCTGAGCATATCTGGGAGTTTCCACCCAGGTTTCTAACATAGCAAAGAAGGCTTTATGATTGTCTTTTGTGTCATTAGCGATTTTCTCTCAAAGTTGGCCTTGGATGATTTTATGAGTGATCGTAGTTTTTGCTAGTATTGATCAGAGATGCCTTCCCTTTATAGGATTTTGCTCTGTCATGTAGTAGATTTCTCCTCTTGTTGGAGAGTTTGTTTATGTCTGGGGTCCACCAGACCGGCCTGCCTTTGGTGGAAAGGGTCTTGATTTTATTAGGGATTGCTTGATCCATACATTCCTGGAGGTGCTCATAGAAGGCATTTGTAAGGGTTTCAGCAGTGTGGGTTGTGGTTTCCACTGGCTCGGGGGCCTTGAAGGATACCACTCCAGTCTTAAGAAGTGTGAAGTTTGCTTTTGAGAAGTACTTCACTGTGGTCTTTTTTGGTGGGGGGTGGGGGCGGGATGTGGATCTCCAGTGAGATTAATTTATGGTCTGATCTCACCAATGAGGGATATACTTCCGTGTGGAGCATTTTGTCCCCATGTTTGTGATGATCAGGTCTAGTATATTTTCTCCTCTTGTGGGAATGGTGACTAGTTGTTCCATAGCATTTGAGTTTATGAACTCAAGGAACCTTTGGGCTAGGGTGTTGGGGCTTGAGTAATGTTCCCAGTCTATGTTTGGGTAGTTGAAGTCACCCAATATGATGGTGTTTGGAGAGACATTCATACTCTCCAGTGTCTTCAGGAAGGCTGTGTGGGTTTCCTGAGTTTGAGAAGGTGGTCTGTAGCATGTTACAAACTGTAGGGCAGTTTTACCTATGGTTAATTGCACCTGGATGGTCTCCGATGCTTCGCGTTGCCACTAACCTGGAGGTGTGGGTATCCTTTATGAATATGGATACTCCCCCTCCTTTTGTGGTTCGGTCCGGATTTTGGGGCCGGAACGCATGATATGAGGTATAACCTGATAGTGCTGGGGTGCTCTCAGGAGCCTTGAACCAGGTTTCAGTCACAGCACAGACATCGATGTTCTCCATACTGAGGAGGGCTTCGAGTGCATCTTGAGGTTTAAACTTCTGGCATTGAGCAGTATTACCCTTAGTTTTTCTCCATTTTTGTTTTCTAGGGTGGTAGGTTTATCATTTGAGCCTTGCCTAAAAAGGCACTATAGGGGTGGCAAGAGCTTTGCCAATATCCGGAAGCCCAGGGTGACAGGTGCAAGCCATCCCTTGCGAAGCAGCGTGGCTTGTCAAGCATGTCATCCCAGGCAGACAGACATTGGATCCCCTTAGAATGACACCAGTAATTAAGCCAATTATTAAAGATGATCATTTTGTCTCTGTATTGTGGCATCATTCTTGGTGAGGGTAGGATACTGCTCAGGGTCAGGGTCATACCGCCTGGGCTACATAATCTGAGAGCTCCTCTATGTCTCTTTTCATGTAGTCCAGGGAGGTGCCTCAGGTCGCTCACACCGCATGGACAATGACTGAGTCATACTTGTACTTGCTGTGGAGTGACCTGAGTGCTTGTGTTATGTGGATTCTAGCACCTGACAGGCAGCTTACTGTGATCTTTTCCTTGTTCAGTCTGGTGAGTGGGACGTCAGTGTGTCTGACTATGGAGTCACCTATAACAAGTGTGTCTGGCATTGTGTTTGGCCTTAAGGGCTGTGACTGTTTAGCACACTGACTTTGAGAACTATGTGTTGCATGTCTTATGTCTTGAGGTGGCAGTTGCTTGGGTGTCTGCTTTGGAGGCCTCTGTAGTTTTGGTAGATTTTGATCAGTGCCTCCAGTATGTCTTTGTGTGTTTATGTGTTTGTTTTGCAGTTGTGATTGTTCTATGTGAAACTGGGTTTGTGGTGTGCGTGGTTTCCTTCTCCTCCTGTCTGGTCTTGCCAGTCCTGAGTTGAGAGAGCTCAGCCTCCAGTTTGGCTATATAGTTACATCTCTCACATGTATTTGTGTTTTGTGGGAGAAGGAGTGGGTTGTCTGTGTACATGAGGCAATTGTAACATTGCCTCAAGATGCCCAGGTTTACCAGCTGAACAGGAGAGGACGCTAGCAACTGACCCTTCGACATGCTAGAAAAAGTGAAAAAGTTTGCTGAGTCAGAAGGGACCTATAGGGAAATGGGTACTCAAGGGGATTCTAGGCTAATGTAGTACTTTGTTTAATATACAAGTACTTTACCTATATAAAAATGCTTTAGGAGCAAGTGCTGAGCTTTACCTATATAAAAATGCTTTAGCAGCAAGTGCTGAGCTTTTGAGATAGAGAATAGACTGTTTAGATTGCAAGTAGAGAAGTTCTAAGGGAAAAATTGAAAAGCAGACTTTACGGAGCCAGAAACAGTTTAACCTTGTTTAACCGGTGCTGCCCGATGGTGCTCTATGGGCAACTCCGCGCTAAATCACTTAAAGCCGCTTAAAGTGGGCTTTATAGCAGGGGGTTGAAAAGAGCTAGGAATTGACCCAAAATGGCCAATAGACTACAAGTTTCTGGCTGGAACCACTGCTCTATGGACAAATAGGCTGCTCAGTGCTCCCCACTCCCACTGGTGAACAAAGAAGCTTCCCTTTATCCAAATAAGGATATGGAATAGCACAGGAACCAAGCCAAAGCCCAGAGATCAGCAAACTCTGAAGACTGGACTATTCTAGTTCAGTAAGGCAGGAAAACAAGATTTTTTTTTTTTTTTTTTTTTTTTTCTTTTTTGCAGAAAACAGAAGAAAAACAGACAGTAAATGCTATAAATGCTTTTAAACGGCTAGCACTTGAGTGTGTTAGCCTACAGGTAAAATTAAGCAACAAATAACTTTTTTAAAAGTGCAAAACAGTTAATCAACACAAAAAACAGTTTAAATAGAATGCAGAGCTGTATGAACAGGTGAACAAGCAGTCGCTAAGCAGTAAATAATCAAAAAGCCAGAAAAAATACTTAAATCAGGAAAAGTCACTCTTTTGCTCTGCTGCTTGTAGAACTCTGCAGGACACCACGAGGAGCTGTGTTGAGTTGAATACAGCAAAAGCGCTAAAGCGGGCTTTATTACAGGGGGCTGAAAGAGCTAGGCATTGACCCAAAATGGCCAATAGACTACAAGTTTCTGGCTGGAACCACTCCTCTAGGGACAAATAGGCCGCTCAGTGCTCCCCACTCCCACTGGTGAACAAAGACGCTTCCCTTTATCCAAATAAGGATATGGGATAGCACAGGAACCAAGACAAAGCCCAGAGATCAGCAAACTCTGAAGACTGGACTATTCTAGTTCAGTAAGGCGGAAAAACAAGGTTTTTTTTTTTTTTTTTGCAGAAAACAGACAGTAAATGCTATAAATGCTTTTAAGCGCACTTGAGTGTGTTAGCCTACAGGTAAAATTAAGCAACAACTAACTTTTTAAAATTGCAAAACAGTTAATCAACACAAAAACAGTTTAAATAGAATGCAGAGCTGTATAGACAGGCTAAAATGCAGTCGCTAAGCAGTAAATAATCAAAAAGCCAGAAAAAAATACTTAAATCAGTTATAGCAAATACAGTTATAACAAATGCTCTGAAATATACTGTATATTTCCAAAATGTTTGAGAAGGACAGTCAGAACACAAGAAGGGTCAGGCGAAAGAGAAAGAAAAAAAAAAAAAGTTTTGTTTTACTTTTTGAAAGGGAAAAAGGAGGAACAGAAGGCCTTATCAAATGTTCTCTCTGTATTAAGCAGAATGAGCTAATGACACTAGACTGGGAGGTGTGTCACAGTAGGGGCGGGCAACTGCAAAGCCACCAAGTATAAGACCAAGACACCAACAGGGAGGGAGGGTGACAGCACTAGAGAGACAAATGAAATTTTTTAAACAGATAAGGATTTGTGAAGATACTGAATAGACAAAGTGCTTTATATATATTAAATTGTAAAAACAGTAATCTGTAAAAATAATAAAAAATCAAGATACTTATATTTTGTAGCTCAGTTGCAGTCAACAACCTCTCTAGTCTGCACTGTGTGCAAAAGACAGAAACTTTTTTTTTTTTACAAGAACACAAAAGAACCAGCCCCCACTAGCCAAGAGATAATTACACAGAGGAGATGTTTCAGTTTACACAATAGCCTAGAGACAGCACTAGAGAGACAAATGAAAGTTTTAAACAGATAAGGATTTGTGAAGATACTGAATAGACAAAGTGCTTTATTTATATTAAATTGTAAAAACAGTAATCTGTAAAAATAATCAAAAAAATCAAGATACTTATATTTTGTAGCTCAGTTGCAGTCAACAACCTCTCTAGTCTGCACTGTGTGCAAAAGACAGAAACTTTTTTACAAGAACACAAAAGAACCAGCCCCCACTAGCCAAGAGATAATTACACAGAGGAGATGTTTCAGTTTACACAATAGCCTAGAGACAGCACTAGAGAGACAAATGAAAGTTTTTAAACAGATAAGGATTTGTGAAGATACTGAATAGACAAAGTGCTTTATATATATTAAATTGTAAAAACAGTAATCTGTAAAAATAATCAAAAAATCAAGATACTTATATTTTGTAGCTCAGTTTGATTGTTACTTATCTTGAAGGCTAATCCTTTGTCTACTGTTGTATGAATTGAAGGGCTTGGCTTGGACACCATAGTATGTTATATATTCGCACTGTCTACATCTACTGTTTTGTGTGGGCTTTGCATCCATCACTGGTTATATATTTCAAATTCTATGTGCTGTCAGTAACGGCATACATTATTGTATAGTACACAAATAAAGGTTGTCTGTGTATATATGCCTGTGTGTCGTGTCATGTCCTTTGAATTGGGGGCGGATATATGTGTAATGTAAGTATTCCCTTTGTGGGGCTGGTTGCCACACTACACATGTTACAGGTACCAGTTACAGGGCTTGTGGCTGAGGGATATACATTGCATCCAGTACAGCCAGACTACTTCTACATATGTATGGCTACTAATACCTTATGTCTGTGTATATGTGTAATGTGTATGTACCTATATATCTCATATATCTTATATATATATATATATATATATATATATATATATATATATATATATATATATGAACATAATTGTCAATGTATAGATGTGTGTGCCTATCTGTACCATTATAATGTGTACCCTTCAACATTGCACATTCCTTATGGTAGAATGACTTTTATGCATGATATGTTACAGATATTGCCCTGACATGTACAGGTGACTTGGATTACTGTTGGAGCATTGCAGCTGTGTTATGGAGGGTCCTGATGTCAAGTACTGCATGTGCTGGATATTGGATTGCACAGCATATCCATTAGGGCTGGGGGGAGGTTACATAGCAGTAATTATGAGGTGTCGCTCATTTGTTCCCCCACCCCCATTAACTGTGCTTATGATCTGTTATGTTGTATGGAGTGGTTCAGGATGTCATTCCCATGTGGAAATGCTATACACATGTCTATCTGTATATATATATATATATATATATATATATATATATATATATATATATAATTATATATGTGAAACCCCCATATATAGAGACATAGATATGGACATTGGTATAGCTCTAGATATGTATATGTATATATATATATATATATATATATATATATATATATATATATATATATACACCTATAGCTGTCTATCTGTCTACATTTACATATATAAATCTGTCCATATGTCCATGCATGTTCGGCTTATATGTGTGGTCTGTACCACATTCTCTTGGAAATTGACAGGGATGATCTTAGGTTTGAGGTCAGTCACTCGTGCCGACATGTTTGTGTTTCAGACTTTTCATCTCCTTCAAAATATGTGTTCTATTACATATAGCTGTGTAACTAGCAACATTTTAAGTGTATTAGAGCAATATTTGACAGTTATCCCTATTTGTACCCACATTATGGTGCACTTTGTCTGGGATTCTTGCATTAAGAGGTTGTGTGGTATGATATTACTACATTTCCTGTGCTGTTGACTGATTGTGCTGCATGATATGTTTGTGAAAATAAGAGGTTTATGTACATCTACCATGGTTTATTGGTAAATCACGTAGTGTATGTTGTGCAGGGTCCTGGGTTTGGGCCTTGCAGATGCTGTATATTTTGTTGCTGGGCAGAACACCAGCTTTTGGATACAGAGTGAGTAAGGGACATATGAGCAGTTGTACGCGGGTGTGCGTGGGTTTCTGCAGAGCTAACTGCTTGTAATACTGTGGTTGCGCAATGGACACATGTTTGCTGGTATTAATCTATACACTTATATACATTTCCTATACTGCTGGATGACTGTGCTGGATGATGTGTTTGTGATCACATTAGCTGAATGTGTAGCCACCATGGCTTAGTGGAACTCATGTCGACTATGTGTGCAAGGTCAGGGGGTAACAACCTGACAGTGCAGATTTTTATTTGTTAATGGCCACGATGACAGCTGTTGGCTACAGTGTGACTAAGGCACTGTAGATCAATTATAGGCAGGTATGCGCTGGTTTGCGTGAGGCTCAGCATTGCTGACCTCTGGTTGCGGCGTCTTGCACTGTGTTAGCTTCTACATTGCTTCACTAGTGTGATACTTGCATACCGGTGGCCAAACAGGCTTGCACCCGCTTGCTCCCGCATACCCCCATGCAACTTCTTGTATTTAGTTCACATTTGTCAACCGGGACAATCCGACTGTATGCTTGTCCATTTTCAGCGGTGACCCGGAGAGTAGTACTCCACAGTGACCCCAGCTACAAATTCCAATTAATACTGAGGTGTTCACATTCATAGAGAGTAAGAGATGTAACATAGCTATGTCCCCCATTCTTCATTCTTAGTTTATGTTAACATGTTGGTATTATCCATGCTTAGGTCAGGTTTACATGTCAGGTATGACTGTTGACAAAGGTCAGTTTAAGGTGGAGTTGGATTCCAGTTTAACAGTTCTGAATAGGTTACATGTAGGTATTCAGGGTAGGTGTAGTTATTCCATACCTGTGTGGTGCAGTAGAGGGGAATAGTGAAGGGGTAGGTAGGTAGGTAGTGGGGGTGACATTGTAACTGTATAGTAGCCTATAGGAATAATTGGATGGGGAGCAATAGGGAAGGCTTGTCGGATGTTGGGATTTGTATACAAGGCAGGACAAGAGGTGTCAGTTTCACTAGTTGATGTAGTGGTACAGAGTGTAAGTTGGGAGGGGGGGAATTTCGCAAGGTGGTGAGCCTGTGCTTATCCAAGTGTGCTTGTGGTGTCTCTTCATGTGTATTTACATGTGTCCTGTGGGACATCTGAGATAATACATGTGGGTTGGTGGTTCCAGACTCTGGCAATATAGTGGGGGAAGAGGGTGTCACCTCTGTGTAACTTTAAACATCAATAGACATGGAACAGGGGTTGATAGGTACATGTTGTGCATGGGGCACAAAGGGGAGAGTTAGTAGGGGAATTATCCAGGGATGTGCAGGACGGCTGCAGGGAAGGTCCACAGCGGGCCATGTCGTATACAACAACAGCTGTACATATACACTGCATTTGGAGTTTGCATTGGACACTCACTCCTGGGTGGGGGTGAGGACTGCAATAATAATTTGTGATGCCAATTAGATCGGCTTATATGCCTACAGTGGGGTGTTGCGACCATGTGTTCTTTGGTGTTATGTAGTGGGTTTTGCAACAACACATATGGTTATACTGTACTTTGCCATGTAAAATAGACTGTACTGCAGTGGGACCCATATCGGGAATGGCTGCTCATTAGGGGGAAGCATACCTGTCAACCGTACAGAATTTCACAGAATGTCCAGAGTTTTGCTTCATATTCTTGGTGCGTTCCTCTTAAAATCTGCACCTGTCTGGCAAATACCTGGGAACTGAAGTCATTAAATAAAGACAAATATTTGAGTTTAAGACTCCACATTCTTCAGAATATTCATGCTAATGCAAAACCTATTATTCTATCAACTTTCTAAGTTCATAAGAGGAATATTTAAAATCTGTCCCTGTTTGTCCCCCCAACATTTTAGGTTTTGTCCAGAGTTTTTGCTCTAAGAGGTTGAGTGGTATGGGTGGAAGCTTTGCCCAATTCGCAATATTTCTTACATCCCTGGGGCTGTCTGAATACAACTGCACCAGCCAACACCTGCATGCCTAGGCCCATAATTACATACCCATAGTTCCCCTACCTGCCCCTCCTCTACAGCACTCATCCTTACTCTGGGTGCAGGTTGGGTATAAACACACCACTACACACTACCCACTCTCCACTTCACCGGACCCATCTCGTACATTGCCATAGGTCATGCCCTGCCTTGATAGGTCATCGCACAGGCTTTCTCCTATAATAAGACAATTTTTGGGGTGTCTCACAAGGGACGCTCCTGTCTCTGTTCCAAGATTAGACTTCTTGGGTCCACTGTGTCCCCCCCGGTTGTATCCTGCCTGTGGTCTGGGGAGCAGTGGATTGTTTACATTGTTTGTGGGTTGGTTTGTATGCTTCCCGTTTCCCGTCTGGGGGGGGGGGGATTTTAATGCTACGTGTTACACGTTTCTTGCTTGGGCCCCTCACCTCTATTGGCATGGCCTGTGAACATATATCATTCTTAAGTGCTGTATCTTATCATAGTTATATATCTGTGTATATCTACGCACACACACACACACACACACACACACACACACACACACATATATATATATATATATATATATATATATATATATATATATACATATATATATATATATATATGACTATATATATATATATATATATATATATATATATATATATCTAATGACATGTGGATGTATGGGAGTCTGCATATGTATATATGTATATGTGGGTAATTATTTATATGTTGGTTTTGTATTAGAACATTACCCCACCAGATGCGCAGTAGCATGGACAGCCCAAAGCCCTCCCAGCACTCTATGCATAATATTTGCTTTTAGAAGTGTTTTGAATGCACTTCGGAAGACCATCACCTGCAAAATGAATATGTAAAGCATTGTAATTATATCAGTACAAACCCCTTTTCTGTCTTATTTGCTGATACCAGGATTGTGACATGAAAGCAGTCCAATTTCCAGTTAACAAAAGGTTTGATTATTCAAACTAACACAGAATATGCTGCATTTATAAAAATTATTACAATATCAGACCTAACGTTACAATATTTTAAAGGGTGAGGGGTGCAAACACATAATATGCTACATGTATACAATCTATTGCAGTATTACACAGACTTAAAATTACAGTTCTGTAAAGGTGCGGGTAGCAACCTTTCTGGGAGCTCTTTTGTACTGCATTTATTGAATGTATTTAGTGTTTCACTGCCTCGGAATATTGCTTGTTGCTTTATCTCCAGAAATATGTTCAAAGAAAGGTGGGGGGGTTCAGGGGGGCTTGCCCCACCTGCTAAAGCAGGTACTGCACAACATTATAGTAAAGAAAGTGAGGGGGCAGGGGATATGGTTTGGATTTTGGCATTTCTTTAACTAGTTCACTGTTGCAGTTACTTGAAAATAGTGTTTTCCCTCTGCAGCCTAGGAGTGTGTTTTGCTTCAAGTGTTTTTTTTGTGCTTGGACCTACAAAGATTCTGACCCACTAACAGTTGAATGAACCTGCATTTCTTTCCTGCGCCTGCTGATATATGTAGTCATTTTTCATTTTCTCTGAGTGCTGCCTCTTCCACAGTCCGGCATACAACCCCCCCAGCTCTTCACTATGTTAACAATGGTCAGTCAATGAATATTCAGCATGTCACTTGGTAATCCGCATGGCTTGTCACTCAGCAAGCAACAACACACGGGCTTGCCCTGTCAATCGTGTAGACCATGCCTATTCCTGTGCAACAATCGCAGTGGAGTAATGTCCTAATACAAAGCCTATATGTCTATCTATGTTTGTATGCATTTATACAACAGTGAGGGAGAGGTATATATCTATATAGTTATGGGTATTCATGCAAACACGAAATCTTTAGCTACATATCCTGTAATGTTGACTGGTATTGCTGGATACTGTGTTTCATGTGCATGCCGACCAACCTTGTGTGCCACGTATGCTTTGCGGTACCTACGACTGACTCCGTTAGTTGATACAGAGTCACACGCGACACTGGCCATTGGATACGGTGTGCTTAAGGCACTTTCAAGAGGTTGTAAGCAGGTTTGTGTAGAGGTTAGCACTCCTGACTTCCAGTCACAGTTTCTTACAAGCATTTAGTGTCTCTTTTGCTTGATCTGTGTCGGCAGTGCTTCACCCCTCCCAAACACACTTGAACATGCTTACTAGTGCTTACACATGCTTACTACTGCTTATCTGTGCTTACGCCTGCTTACTGCTGACTTATTCATTATGGTAATGACTCTTCACATGTGCATTTCATGTAGTACTCCAATTCACATTTAAATGTTATTTAGTAGGTTATACAGCAATAAAATGTAAATATATGTTCATATACAGATTTCACATGGAAAATGGTATGTGCTGCAGTGGGACTCGAACTGGGAATGCCTGCTCGTTAGGTAGATGCGCTGACCACTACACTATTGCTGTGCTGTTTCATTTGCATATATCTTCCTTGTTATCCTCTTCAGCCTTTTAAGCTGCTTTAACTGTAGCTAAGCGATGGGCACACTCGTGCACCTACGGTTAGCTGTACTCAGACCTTTAGAGATGAATACAGAGGTTACTTCTTTTTATTTTTATGTCCTTTTGCTGTTGTACACATGGGGGACTGTTGTTGGGGATATGCGGACACCTATGAGTGTTCTCGCTTGTTTATCTACAGTTCCTGCTGTTCTACTTTGCAGGGGTGTGTTTATTCTGAGAGCTCTGCTCTCAGACATGCCCCCTGCACTCGTCCACGCTCCGTGTAGGATTAGGAGGTCAGGCAGCGCTCCTTCATTAATATGCTTGGCATGTTGCCTTCCTCCTCCTGAACAGCCACTTCCATGCAGGACTAGCCTAGTCCTGCCCGGAAGATTAGTGAATCCTGGGGTTAGTGTTTTTTTTCTTTTGTAAGTAGTAGGGCATGGGTCAGATAAAGCTCCATACACTACAAAGAATTATGATCAGGTGTCCGATCATAAATTATTATTATTTGTTCTCGACATGAATGTCAAGTTTCACCTCTCAAGGTGAATTGTTTGGCATCCATGTCTCAAACACATATAAGCTGGTTATGAGTGGGGACCTGATCATAATCATCTATGTTAAGAACATGTTTTAATGATTTGGTTTTTAGCTTCTTACAACTGCTGTTTTGCATTTTATAGTCTGGTATTTTGCAGTCTACTTAAATGCACATTAATATAAATTTGTAGACATTTGCAGGTTTAAGTATTAATTTATAATTACTGTACAACAGTTGAATATATATTTAAAGACTTATTTTAGGATTATTGCTTAGTTTTTGTTTATTTTACTTTTGAAACTTACTTCTTTTTAATTTAGATTGTTGTTTTTCAACCAATGGCTTCAGTTCTTAGTCATTATCTGGAACTCTAGTTGACTTTACTGTAATTTAAATCTGCTGACCTTATATAGTTTATTTATGATCTGCAGTTATTATATAACATTTGGAAAAATATTTAAGGCATTTTACGTCAGACCTATTATTTCAGTTATTACTCCTTTTTCCATGTATTTGAAGCAACTCTTATGATAAGAAACCATGTTGTCTGTTGTGTGTGTGTGTGTGTGTGTGTGTGTGTGTGTGTGTGTGTGTGTGTGTGTGTGTGTGTGTGTGTGTATGCATGCATGTGTGTGTATATGCATGTGTGTGTGTGTGTGTGTGTGTGTGTGTGTGTGTGTGTGTGTGTGTGCAAGTGTGTGTGAGTGTGTGTGTGTGTGTGTGTGTGTGTGTGTGTGTGTGTGTGTGTGTGTGTGTGTGTGTGTGTGTGTGTGTGTGTGTGTGTATCTGAATCCTTTCATATTTTCCCTCTTCATTTATTATGTTTTCAAAAATTAGTTTAAGGCAAAATGCAGCTTTTTAATTTCTGGTGTCCACATACTTTGAATTAGGTATTTTTGGGTTGCTGCTTAAAGACCTGTGAATTTGTTGAGGGAATGTATATAGGTACCCAAATTAAGAATACAGGCCACTGAGGAGCATTTTATTAAGTCAAATAGTGCTAAAATAGGTTAGCAGTTGATGATCTGTATGGTACTAAAGTACGTTAAGTTGTATGATGTTTGCTACACAAGCCTGTGAAAACACTTGGAAAAAGCAAAGACCATGTGAAAGATATAATAAATAAAAAAGTTAGGAAAAGAAGGAGATCCAAGGATGGGATAGGATGAAAATAAAGTTTGTAGGTTGGAGTGAGAGACTTTAATGAGCTACTCAGTTTATGGGGCAATGCTATGGTTCATTGAGCTCTATCCTTGAAGAAGGTGTGATATCTGCAGGAGACTGAGGATTTCCAGGCAGAAGGAGATACGAGTGGGCTGGCTAAATCAGATGAGAAAAAGCAGACTGCTACTGGAGGGAATGGTAAAATATGTAGAGGATAGAAAGACATGGGCAGAGGTTGTCAGAGAACAGGCAGGTGGGCAACAGACAGGAAGCTGAAAAGAAAACCTAGAAGAGGAAGGTGAAAAAAAGATGGCAATGAGAAGGATGTCAAAGCAGATGGACAGCATCAGACAGCAGTGATAAGTATGAAGGGGTGGCAAACCTAGATGTGGACATTCAAGAGACAACAAAAGAGGGACAGTAGGAGAAAAAAGGGTAAGTAATGACACTCAATCAGATAGCAGAGGTAGACTGCGACCAGAACAGGTAACTAGGTATCCACTGTTGAAACAGTTGGGGGGTCAATAAAAAACTGGACTGAAAAGGCATGTTTCCATCAGTGTATCTTTAAACTATGATGAAAGGGGGAATGTTATCTCAGAAGCTGGTACTCAGGCACTAGATATAAAGAGAAAATGGGCACATAGCACAGTATGAATAAGAAGTATTACTATGCAGTGAAAAAATCAGGGAAAGAAAATAAGGGAGCTGTAAGTATTGATAATAGGAGGAGAGAGTAGACAATGCTGGTATCATAAAATCACGTGCTAATTACAAGAGGATATGAACCTGAAGACTAAAGGCTGTAGGTTGTGTAGGAATGAGAGATTGTAAGGATACAGGAAGCATAGCAATCTTGTAACGAATAACATCAAATGTAAGATTAGAGAGCAGAAGAACCACACCTTATGACTGGAAGAAGAGAGCAGATATGATGATAACTTAACTTAAACAACCAGGTAGTTATGGTAAAGCAAGGGAGGTTCTGGTGTACTGATATTTTAGTTTGGATCCCAAATGCATCAAAGGAAGAGGATGAAACTTGGGAAAGAATAAAGGACTGGGACAGAAAGAAGGAGGCTATTCACTGGGGATCTAAATCAGTTGGAAGCAGAATGAGAGACCCTGAGCTCCAGGCAGAGAGGGAGTGGGAGAGAAGGAGGTAATTGGAGTTCTTGGACGATGAGTGATTATGTCAACTGATACCCTTCTGTACCAGCAAGAATAGAACTCTAGACATGGTTTTAACTGAAGTGTTGGTTTTCAGGAATGTCAAGGTGCAGTTTTTAGGAATGTCAAGGTGAAGGCATAACTGACCACAATGACAGTATTACTGGCTGTTTACTATGAGAGGGAAGACTAAGAATACAAAAAGATGGTGTAGAATTTTAGGGAAGCAGATTATAATGGCACGAATGACAGGATTAAAAATGAGTCAGGCCTAGAGACAAATTGAAAGACTGAATAAGTTATAGGAACAGATACAGTAATCAGGGCTGTGGAGAAATGTTTGAGGTAGACACAAAAAAAAAAAGAAAAAAAAGAGAAGGTCAATGTGGCTATATAAGAATTTAAGACTAGCAGTTAATGCAAAACAAATGACACATAAAGTGGTTAAAAGGAGAGTGATCAAAGTTGAATATGTACAACACTGACACAGGCAGGAGGGCAACAAAGGAGTTTCAGGCAGCTAAGGCACAAATTGAGAAAAGTTGTCAGAAGGGGATCAAGAAGGGGAGAAAATGTGAAATGGCAGAAAAAGTCACAAAGGGGAGTAAAAATGTTTAACATATATCAAAAAATGGAGGAAGAGAGTAACAAACCTGGCCAGGATGAGTAAGCATGGCAGGAATATCATGGAGAAAAAACAAAAAGCAGTTTTACTGGGTGAACATTTCACCTCACTCTTTGGGACAGAAAGGAAGGGAGAGGGTGCTATGCTGGCAGAATAAGAGATGAGGTTACTGATGCCAAAACAGAACATGAGAAGATAGAGAGGGAAGTGGATACCCTTTGGGAGGATATGACACACAAACCTGACAGGAAAGTCCTTTAGAGCTGTCAGGAATCAAGCCATTGTGCACTACAAGATGGTCAAAAGAGAGCTTCAGTGGTCAATGTGGAAGTGACTGAAATCTGGGAGGACAATATGACTGGTAACCTTGTAAAAGGGCAAGAGGAGCAAGAAGATACGTAGAAGTCGAAGCTTATTAACATAATAGCATAGAGGGTCATGATGATACTTCATCGAGGAAAGGTTGTTAGTCTTGTCCAAGTACAACAATCTCTAGGAGAAAAACAACACAGCTTCACAGCCAGAAAAAGTTATCACTTGAATATGATCCCATTTTAATGAATAGGTTACAAGAGTACTTTACAAAGGAGTACTAGTAAATTTGGCTGACCTGGACTTTACCAAGGCCTGTGACTCAATCCTACAGGGGAGACATCTATAGGAACTGCAGGGGCTGGGGCAGACCTCTGGCAATAAAGACATGGATTGTGAAGCAGCTTGAAGGGTAGAACACAGAGGGTTTTGGTAAGAGGGAAAATATTCAATGTAAAAGAAGTTGAGTAGTCAGTTGCTTAAACAATCAGTTCTTGGACCATTGCTGTTCACTGTGATCATTTCAGAAATATCTGAGGGAAGGGAGAAAAAATTTCAGTCTGTTTGCAGATAAAGAAATGTTCAATAACAGAGGAGAGGAGAAGCTTAAGGAAGACCTGTGCTAGGCTGACTAAGTGGTCTCAAACACGGCAATTGAAGTTTAGAGCAGAAAAATGAAAAGTGTTTCACTTGGGACTTAACAAGCCTAGTAAGTATCAGGGGGTGGGTGGAACTGACAGTGATAGTACAGGAATAGAATACAGGGTGTTTGTCATATCGCAATTTGTCCAACATGAGCACAGTATGAGGGTCATGGCTACATTTTTGAAGAAATAAGTAATGCTTCTTCTCTTATGTTCTGATTACAACACATCTTGAATGTATATGTTTATTTTAGTTAATTGTTAGTCAAATAAATCCACTGGGCAGAATTTCCTCTTTTCAAAGGAGACTCAGAAATATGGAGTCACACTGTGGGCAAATGGAAACTGAGGGAAGCAAACCCTTGACTACAGAATGAAGCTTGTTTAAAGTATCACGCAAGAATAGGATACTGGATGTTGTTCTGGAGGCCACAGAAGGAAGGAGAGACATTCGACTGCTAGAAACAATCCAGAAGAAAGCCACCAAAAAGGTGTGCAGAATGAAGGAAAGTGTGTGACTAAATATTAAAAGGCCTTAAGCTTGATTCATTAAGAATCTAAAACAGATAGGGCTTACATGTCAGAGAAGCATAAAATCAGTCAGGAATGTGAAGTCATCAGCCTCAGCAGAAGGTGAAGGGTAGAGAGAGACACAGCCAATAGATTGTCAGTACCAGCTAATCATTAGATCAATGAAAAATGTCCTTACTAAATGAGTTGTAGAGCCGTGGAATGGGCTACCAGAATGGGCGGTGGAGAGGCAGTTCATATACATATGCAAAAAGGCGTTCATGAAGTGAAGAAAGGCTGAGGGGGAGGGATCAAGAAAAGCTCAGTATATAGAATGATAAAAATCAGTTAAAGGTCAGAAAACTAGGCTGTTTCTCTTCCTGCCATCAAGTAAATGCAACTAAATCAGATCACCTCACTGCTTACCAGTCATTCTCTCTTCCTGTTGCCTACCCATACTGATTTGTACTAATGAATAAGAAGTGAGCTTTATAAAAAGGGGCTTTCATGTCTGATGGTCACATTGCTACATGAACCAAGAAACTAAAAGTAATAAATCATTCTAGTTATTCTTATGCATTCAGTTGTAAGTATGCACAAAATCTTATTTATTTAAAGCAACTAGTAAAACTCATTTTGAGACCTGGGCTTCTCATAAAGTTACATTTTTAGTTAGGATTCTGCCTTTTGTTTAAAGCCATATGTCTGCCTTATTCTTTGTCTGAACTGTGTAGAAGTTGACAGAATGTAGAACAGACAAACATCTGCTTTTCAAGATAAGTCTCACAGATGGGAAGGGAATCAAACATAAAAGTAGAATGCTTTCAGGCATGGCTTCATATTAGACAAGAAACAGATTACAGTTACATTTTCAAAACCCTCTTAGTCAACCCACATGGAAAAGCCAGCTGCTGGCAAAGTTGTTTTGTTAGAGATATTGAATAAGTACAATTCACTAGCAAGTAGCAGCAGTCTCAATGCAGATATAAGACTGAAAATAAATTGTATTTATTTAAAATATACACATCAGTTGCAATGGCATATAATTGTGTAAAGTTTAGAACCATGACCATGCATTACTAAAATAGTCTGAATGATGGTGCATGCAGTGTAAGCAAATCTGACCTGCAGAATGTTCTGCTGGCAACTAAAATCACAAGCTAACCTCATCCAACAGAACAGTATGTGCACACCTCTCAATAATTACTTGTATAGCAGCTATTTAGCCTGGCTTAAATATATATTTGAACAGATAATAGTCGCAGCAGCCCATGTGGTCTGCTTTATTTATTTAGACAGGTAACCGCAGGGATTTTTGTAATCTCCACCCAGTGCCTATTTCATATGTACTTCCAGCCTTAAACTGTGTTTGACCCCAGCATATTTCTGACTGACATTAATTTACCCACTGCATACGCATTTAAAAAAAATGTGAGGACTCTGTCCCTATACAGATTGGTTAATGCTTTTGATGTATATGACCATCTCTCTTTTGTTCCTACATTTTTTGCATGTAACTTTTCTGCTAACCAACATATAAATTAATAATCTGAGTACAAATTAAATGTAAAATGCTTTATAAGTATATAAACCAAACAGTGCTACTGAATTTCAAACTGTAAAAGAACACTGGCACCTTAGCATCTATTCTTCTGGGTGTAGTGAACCAGTCAACACTGACGGTAATTAACAACAGTTGTAATAGGACTGAACCATACAACATAGCTATACCGTTATACAATGTAACAAACAAAAAGGCTTTGTTTTTCCAAAAATTCTGCTGAGGGACTAATAACAAAGTATTGATGACAAAAACAGATATTTGAGGGGCAATTCATTATGCATACCCCTGAGGGTTAAAGTGCTAAAACTAAAATAGACCATATTTTCATTTTTTGCTTTATTCATTTAACCATTACCTTCATTATCAGAATGAAGACTTGACATGACAGAAATGAAATGTTTTAAGGCAGCATGTTAATATGGATGTACAGTGCTATATAAATCACAGACTTTTTGTTTCACACATCACCCTTCATGTATCTTCGTCCAATTAAAACAAGCTGAACACTACTGTATGCAAGTATCTGTGTTATATTTGCTACAAAAAAAAAAACAGATAAACACTGATTACTATCGCTTTAAGTAATAAGCAAACAAGACTGTACAGTAAATAATGCCATATGTCCATTTACACAGCAGACAAGGATGAAACTTTAGTGGTATTTTACAGTTTACTCATTTTTTTTGTAGAAGACACATTTATCTTTATTAAGCAATGCCAGCTACTGTTAAAATGCATTCTTTTTCATCCATTGCCTTAAAAGTGTCTGTGGCTACATCTGTTAAAAAAAAAAACAAAAAAAAAAAACAGACTTTTCTCAGTCTGAAACAAAAGAGAGACTCCCATCCCATCTTGCTGTCTCTACAGTGAGTCATAATTCTGTCTGACTTTCCTTTATCTTTCCATTCAATATGCTTTCCCATCAAACAAGAAAAGTTGATCTGCAGCACTGCAGTACAGTTAACAAAACAAATTTATCTCAGACAGACAGCTTAATGGATTTTGCACATATCCTGAACTCCAAGCTTGGGTGATATCTGCTGCATTTTTTTTTGTTTCTGGAAATGACCTGCATTCTAATCATAATGTGTATATACAACTACTTTGCTTCTCATCTGATTCTGTCTACCACCTTGTTTCATTTTTTTTTCAAAAGATGAATGATATTGGAGTCTACCTTTCCCTTCAATTTTATACAGTACTATCTACTGTCGTAGAGTCAAAAAGTACAAATACTAGTGCAAAATTAACCAGACTTAATTTTGTTTTACAATTATGTGATATAGTAAACATGAAAGTTATTATACAGCTCCTGCTGTTTCACCATGAATGTCACATTCAGTAGTTTCTATGGGCCTTTAAACATTCTAGATTATTTCTTAGTCTTTAGTCTTAAAACTGCTAATACTAGTAGGATTAAAAGTACCAAATTATTCTGTGCCTGAACTGTCCATGAGTTCCCAATCTATGTCATTTCAAAGTTGATGATTTTTTTTAAACTTTGACTTCATCCAGTAATTTCATTCATGTGCAATGCGCATGCATGCCCTGTATCTCATCAGAGGTTGGCTACTTCATTTTCTACTCTATTCCTACCCCTAGCCCCCATTTGATTTCCCTTTGGTTTTACCCTCTCCTTCACCCTGGTATGATTTTGACTATTGTAGTATTCTAATACCTCTTTCCATTCCTTTTTCATCCCCACCCCAGTTTCCTAATTCTAGTCAGGTTCTGCCATCTTTGACTCCAATTTCTGGGAACCTTTTGTATAACACATTATCAAGTACAGTTTTATTCCCTTCCAGTTTTGAGTGACATTGGTTTTGACTTTAGTACTCAGCAGTCTTATAATGTTCATTTATTTTTGTTTCCAGATGCTGTCCTCTTTATTTATGCCTCATATACATAAATCCCAATATGCTTCTTCATTTTGAAATATATCTCCCTAAATTTTCATTGTCCGCTTCCAGACATTTTGTGCCAACCCAAAAGTAGTGCAGCTATGCTGGAGCAAAAGGGTCAGCTGCCCCAGGTACAGAGTGTTAGGGAACATGATCATCAGATTCGAGTCAGTCTTTATTGCAATGCCAACATGTAAATGCCTGTTTTGCATTTTCAGTCTGAATGGTAGCAGCTGCTTGCAAGCAGTATGCTACAGTTGTGAAAAACTGAAGGCTGTCAGCCTAGCTAGATAGAATTTTGTAAATAATTCTATGTCATTGTAAATATTAATATGATCCACAGGCTTATTTCACAAATGTAAAAAACTGTGTTATGTCCTAAACTTCAAAAATATAACCACAGTGCACCCTGCTGGAAGAAAGCTGATTAGTAAAGAAGTTTACAACTCTGTATGATCTCAAGCTCAGAGATAGGATGTCTGGGCTAGGAAATTCTTTCTATTGTCCTAAGACATAGATAATTACTAGGTTTCACATGTAAAGTATCTTTTATTGCTGTGGCTTCCTGGCAGGTGCAGATCAAAAAGAAATGTTAACATTTTGAGTTCTGTGAGGGTAGGAAACTTCAGCAGAAGTGTCAAGAATTATGTAATTTTAAATGACTACGCAGTAATGTGTATTATCATTTTAAGGGCTATCTTAGAAAGTAAGAGTAGCATTTTGTATTTTGTTCTGAAGCTGACAACAACTCACCAGCACTTTGTCTTTGCTCTGTAAGTAGAATTTAGAACAATGATTTCTCTTAGAGATAGATAGAAATATAGCCAGATTAGTCTAGCTGTTTTCTATATTTATGTCAGACTATCCTACAATGTTGTTTTAAAGTATTTCATGTGATTTCTGAACTCTCTAGTGTCACTGTTTTGAATGAATAAGTATTGTCTTGCGTTTTTATTATTTATTATTAAATATTTTAAACCTTTCAACTGTGTCTGTTTTATGCAGAAATAATTTAAGCTTTGAGAGTACCTGCATGCATTTGGTGATACTGTATAGGCCACTCCAATAGCCTTGTTTAGACACATTTGCCAGTTGGATAACAGTAACATTGCACAGTAGAATTGGCACCCTAAGGGCCTTTATAGTAGCTGATAAGAGTAGTTGGTGGCAGGTGGTACTACCATATAGTCTGGGCAGAAGGGGGCATAGCTGGAGAACCTGTGCCAGCCTTCCCCAGGAGTGTCTGTGTCTTTGTATATCACTCAAATCTCAAAGTGTGTGAGTGTGTGTGTGTCAGCTACTTGGGCTGGTGCATGAATCACTGCTTGAACAGAGAGGGTACTGGAGGTTTTGGCTTGACTACTCGGCTGAGATCTGAACCCTAAAACTGTGCCAGTGGGGAATCTTATTAGGGATCTGGAGAGAATGGGAGAAACCAGACCCAGACTGAGAGTAATCTCTGTGTGCTCTTAAGGGAAATTGTACTTTACCGTGCGTGTACTTGTTATCTGGGTTCATATCATAAGTTCGAAGTTTGAAAACTTCGAATCTCATATGATTGACATCATATGAGCGAAGTTTTCAAACATTGAATGTTTCAGTGGAGACCGCAGGGAATATTTCACTTCACTTCAATGTAGTGCGATCTTGGAGTTGGTATATTTAAGTAGTTGGGGGTGTGGGGGGTGCAGGGGGGCTTGCCCCCCTGCATAGAGCATTCAGGTAGGTTTTCTTGTTTTTAGCTTGTTTATAGTTTAAATTCAATGTTTAAAAACTTTGCTCATATGGTGTCGATCATATAAGATTCGAAGTTTTCAGACTCCAAACTTATAATATAGACCCTTTTTATCCTCCCAATGTGGATGCCCCTCACTGGGGCTAGTGGTGAGGATTGAGGCTCCTTGATTACTGGGCCAGTGCACGGGCATCAAATATTAATTGTTTGGCAGTGGTAGGATATCCACATCAAGTATTAATTGGTTGATAGTGGTGAGTTAGCCACATCACATATTAACTGGCTTGTAGTGGTGTGGATATGGAATTCCTGTAGCTTGTGTACAGTGATCACCGAATGTGTTTTTGTACTCTAAATCAGCCATGCAGTGAATATTAAGAGTTCAGATCATAATTGTTTTATTTCCTTTGTTAGCTTAGTTAGTCAGGGAGAGCAGGCAAGCATGTCAGTAGAGGAGTATGGCAAGCTGACAAGGAACCAGTTGGCTGAGATGTGCCAAGCTAAAGGGCTGGTGCATGGAAACCTGACTAAGGCAGACATGATTGCAGCTTTGGTCACAGCTGTATCAGAAAATAGCAACCAGGAGGACAATCAGACTAGCCGTGGAGATGTACAACACTCAGAGAATGGACAGTCCAACCTTTCTGCAGAGGACTTAAAAATCCATCTGGAGGTAAAGAGACTTGAGTTGGAGGCCAAGCATTGGAAATAGAAGCAGCAGAGAGACTGAGTTGTCTACAGGCTGAGGACAATGAGAAACTGCTATGCCTGGAAGCTGAGGAGAAGGACAGGCAGAGGCAACATGAAAGGGAGAGATGCTGACTCTCCGCCAGAGTCATGAAGGTAATTGAGAAGGGAGTAACTGAACCGCAGAAGCAACAAAGGTCAGTAAATTTCTTCCACAGTTTACAGAGGGGGATAATTTTGATAGTTTAAATCACATGTTTGAGTGGATATGTAAACAGTATGATGTTGACCAAAGGCTCTGGGTATGGTTTTTGACCGCCTTGCTCCATGGTAAAGCTGTAATTGTGTTGTCCAAGATATCTGATCATTATTTTTTAAACTATAATGTTGTAAAGAATTGTTTGCGAGAATTTTTTAAGCTAACACCTGAAGCTTATAGGAAAAAGTTTTGTGAGCATAGATGGAAGGCAGATGAAAGTGTGTGTGAATATGTTACTGAACTAAGCACTTATTTTCATAGGTGGGTGAGTGGATGTCAGGTCACCACTTTTGAAGGGCTGGCAGACCTTTTGGCTAGAGAACAAACCCTTAGCCCTTTGCCTGAGGACATGAGGATCTGGTTATCTGATAGACAATGTGCTACTTCAGATGAGTTGGGGAAGAAGGGAGACCTATATCTAGCAAGCAGAGCATCCCTGCACAGGAAAGGGACACACCGTGCTGCTCATGGGTCTAAGGGAACCCATATTGGGCAGCCCAGACTGCCCCAACAGAATCTGCCAGTAGCAGGGGAAGCCACTAGTCCAGGTACACATCCAGAACCTTGGGTTAAATATTTTGAATGCAACCAGTGGGGCCATGTAGCATATAGATGTCCACGGAGGCAAGGTGGAGAACAAAAGGTGGGAGAGCTAGTAAGTGGGAAAGACAAAATGCCAATAGTAGGTTGTCTTGAGACAACAGGGGTACTGAACTATAATCCTGCAGATGCCCTGATAGGGAAGGATTTTGATAATGCAGTACCATGTGCTCATGCAGTTATATGCAGTCAGGCTTGGAGACAAGCATGTGGGTCTGATGGCCTGGGGGAGACCCAGTCAGACCGCATACTTGCAGGCAGGACTGGTGAGGAGGTTACTTCAGGGAGGGAGCTACCCTGTAGCAGTGAGACTGAAGGTGAGCCACAGCTGCTTGTGGGTATTGATGTTCCCTTGGACAGAGTGACTGCAAAGGTAGAGGTGAGTAGTAGTACCCAGGCTGACAGTGAGGCACAGCTGTCAGAGTATGCCAGACTTCCTGTGGAAGGGGAGCTGGGAAGGGTTACAAAGAGAGAGTTGAGACTAGCTCAGCTCTCAGACCCTACATTACAAGGCCTGAGGCATGTAGCTAGTAAGGTACCTGATTCTCAATGGAAGGGGGAGATGTATACTGGGACAAAGGGTTACTGTATAAAGAGTGGAGCCCTGAGGAAGGGCTAGAAGGTGAGAGAATACAGCAGCTGGTAGTGCCCAAAGCCTACCATCTGGCACTTCTAGCCATAGCCCATGATATTCCCTTTGCAGGTCATATGGGCATAAAACATACAAAGAGATGTATTATGCAGAACCTTTATTGGCCTGGGATTTCCAGATATGTAACAGGGTACTGCAGGACCTGTGAGCAGTGCCAAAAGGTAAACAAGGCAGGAGACAAGGTGAAAGCTCCTTTGATGCCTTTGCCTGTGATTGAGGAACCATTTCAGAGGGCAGCTATGGATATTGTGGGGCCTCTGAGTACCACAAGTTCCACAGGGAAAAAGTATATCCTAGTGGTAGTAGATTGTGCTACAAGATACCCTAAGGCATTGGCTTTGTACTCCATTGAGGCAATGAAGGTGGCTAATGATTTGTTACAGATTTTCAGCAGGGTAGGTTTCCCAAAAGAAATACTGACTGACAGAGGTGCCAATTTCATGTCAGACCTGCTGGCTTGTATGTGGAAGTACTGTTGGGTGAAGCACCTAAAGACCACCGCCTACTATCCCCAGACTAATGGTCTTTTGAGAGGTTAAACTCTACACTCAAGTCCATGTTATGGGCATTTGCAGACCAGTTTAAGAGGGATTGGAACAAATATATGCCCCATCTGTTTTTTGCTTACCTGGCAGAAGCCCAACAGCAGAAAAAGCTCTGGTATGACAGGAATGCTCAAGCTAGAGAGTATAGTATAAGGCAGCAGGTAATGGTTCTGACACAACAAGCTGCAGGCAGCTTGGGAGGGACCCTACAAGGTGATAAGGAAGGTGAGTGATGTTAACTACATGGTGGAACTGCTAGGCAGGAGGCAGGAGCACAAATTGTACCATGTTAACATGATGAAACCTTACCATTGCTTACCCTTGTGCTGAGTATTTGCAGTGGATTGCAGAAGGAGTCTGAGAGAGATCTGGTGGCTGATCTCCTCAGTGAGGCTTGGACTAACACCTCAGTGGAAGGGGTAGCAATGTCCTAGCAGTTATCTCCTACCCAGGTTCGAGAAATCCGATCAGTGTTACAGGAGTTTGGGGACATGTTCACTGGGAAACCAGGGTGCACCTACCTGGTGCAGCACCAGGTAGATACAGGACCCCAAAGGCCTATTAGGCAGGCCCCTTATAGGGTGCCTGAGAGAGTCAAACAGACTCTGAGGGAGGAGATGTAGGAAATGTTGGAACTAGGGGTAATTCAGAAGTCCAACAATCTCTGGGCCTCCCCAGTGGTGCTGGTGCCAAAGAAGGATGGCCGCACCAGGTTTTGTGTGGACTACAGAAAATTAAATAGTCACACAGTCAGATGCTTAGCCCATGCCTAGGACAGATGCGGCCCTAGAGCAGCTGGGTGGGGCTAAGTATCCTACCACTATTGGTTTTACCATGGGTTACCGGCAGGTGCCCTTGACTCCCAGTGCTAGAGACAGAGGTCAGCCTTTGTGACTCCTTTTGGCTTGTATGAGTTCACAAAGATGCACTTTGGGATGAAAAATGTCCCAGTGACTTTTCAGAGGCTGGTAGATCATATCCTAGCAGGAGCAGTAGGGATTGCCCTTGCTTACCTAGATGATATTGCCATATACAGCCATTTCTGGTAAGAGAACCTTCAGCATGTCAGGGAGGTGCTGGGCAGACTACAGAGGGCAGGGTTGACCCTTAAGCCCAGCAAATGTCAGATGGGTATGGCAGAGGTCTCCTACCTGGGACATAGAGTGGGGAGTGGTAAGATCAGGCCAGAACCTGCCAAAGTGGAAGCCATTCCGGCATGGCCTGCACCTGTTACCAGAAAGCAGGTGAGGGCATTCTTAGGGACAGCAGGGTACTACAGAAGGTTTGTCCCCAGTTATAGTACCATAGCTGCTCCCCTCACAAACCTGACAAGGAAAAACAGCCCATATAAGGTAGTGTGGACCCCAGCATGTGAGCAGGCATTCCATAAGCTTAAAGAAGCTTTGGGAGGACCCCCTGTGCTAGCCAGTCCAGATTACAGCAAAGAATTTGTTGTGCAGGTGGATGCTTCGAACCAAGGGTCGGGTTCTGTGCTTAGCCTGATTTCTTCAGAGGAAGAAAAGCACCTAGTGGTTTATCTCATTCCTAGACTTCAACCCAGAGAGGAATGCTATGCAGCTGTAGAAAAGGAATGTCTAGCCATAGTGTGGGCACTGCAGAAACTTCAGCATTATCTGTATGGAAGGAAATTCACTGTAGTTACAGATCACAATCCCCTAACATGGTTAAATCAAGCCAGCCCACAAAATGCCAAGTTGCTATGGTGAAGTCTAGGTTTGCAAGCATATGATATGTCAGTGCAGCACCACAGTGGGGTTAGCATTCAAAATAATTGGATTCTCAAGACAGGGAATGGGATAAGGTATACCCAGATAGACTCAACCCTCTCAAGCAACATTTCTCAAGGGAAACTTGAAAAACTTGTTTGAGTTCTCGGGGTAGGGGTGGGGTGGGTGGGGGGAGAAATGTGAAAAACTGAAGGCTGCCAGCCTAGCTTGATAGAATTTTGTAAATAATTCTATGTCATTGTAAATATTAATATGATCCACAGGCTTGTTTCACAAATGTAAGAAAACAGTGTTATGTCCCAAGCTTCAAAAATGTAACCACAGTGCACCCTACAAGAAAGCTGATAAGTAAAGCATTTTACAACTGTGTATGATCTCAAACTCGGAGACAGGATGTCTGGGCTAGGAAATTCCTTCCATTGTCCTAAGACATAGATAATTACTAGGTTTCACATGTAAAGTGTCTTTTATTGCTGTGACTTTCTGGCAGGTGCAGATCAAAATGAAATGTTAATATTTTGAGTTCTGTTAGCCTGGGAAACTTCAGCAGAACTGTCAAGAATGATGTAATCTGAAATGACTCAGCAGTAACGTGTATTATCAATTTAAGGGCTATCTCAGAAAGGAAGAATAGCATTTTGTATTTTGTTCTGATGCTGACAACAACTCACCAACACTTTGTCTTTGCTCTGTAAGTAGAATTTAGAACAGTGATTTTTCTTAGAGGTAGATAACAATATAGCCAGATTAATCTAGCTGTTTTCTGTATTTATGTGAAACTATCCTACAATGTTGTTTTAAAGTATTTCCTGTGATTTCTGAACTCTCTAGTGTCACTCTGTTGAATGAATAAGTATTGTCTTGTGTTTTTATTATTTATTATTAAATATTTTAAACCTTTCAACTGTGGCTGTTTTATGCAGAAATAATTTAAGCTCTGAGAGTACTTGCGTATATTTGGTGATACCGTATAGGTCACTCCAGTAGCCTTGCTTGGACACACTTACCAATTGGATAACAGTAACATTGCACAGTAGAATTGGACATCCTTTGGTAAGGGCCTTTATAGTAGCTGATAAGAGTAGTTGGTGGTACTACCCTATAGTCTGGGCAGAAGGTGGCATAGCTGGAGAACCTGGGCCAGCTTTCCCCAGGAGTGTCTGTGTGTTTGTATATAACTCAAATCTCAAATCTCAAAGTGTGTGTGTGTGTGTGTGTGTGTGTGTGTGTGTGTGTGTGTGTGTGTGTGTGTGTGTGTGTGTGTGTGAGCTACATGGGCAGGGACATGAAGCACTGCTTGGACAGAGAGGGTACTGGAGGTTTTGGCTTGACTACTCGGCCAAGATCCAAACCTTATAGCTGTGCCAGTGGGGAGTTTTATTGGGGATCTGGAGAGAAAGGGAGAAACCAGCCCCAGACTTGACTGTGCTCTCTCTGTACTCTTAAGGGAAATTGTACTTTACTGTGTGTGTACTTGTACTCCCAATGTGGACTCCCTTCACTGGTACTAGTGGTGAGGATTGAGGCTCCATGATTACTGGGCCAGTGCATGGGCATCCCAACAGTTTAAAAAGAAACAGAGATTTTTGTTTTTAGAAAGTCCTCCTATCCCAGGACTTGACAAGTGAACTGCTTTAGTGCTGTTAGTGTGGAGTATAGCAGCTACTTGCTGCAAATGGAACAAACAATTGCTACAGTTTAAAATGGCAGAAGAGTTTTTTTCTCCCTCATCAGATCAGGACTTCAGAAGAAGTGTTTTGGTACTCCATGGACTGTATCAACTGCTTGTTACAAATGTAGCAAGCAGTTGCTACAGTTTGAAAGGAGAGAAGAGTTCTTTTTTTCTAGGTTAAAAACCAATGGATGCCATAATAGCTAGCCATACTTCTGCCACCCCCATTCGCAGAACATCTGCATTATTTCTGCCTCTTCCTTTTGACACCTCCAGCATCTATTGTCCTCCTTTCTTCATTTCTTTACCAATCTCATGGGGGTTAGATACTATCTACACAGTATTTTCAGACTTTGATCTCCTGCACCATGTACTTTCTACATGTACCTCATTGCCTGAATTGTTTTCTATAACTCCCTTTTACTCTTCCTTCCTTCCCCAATGTTTTCTCATTCTCGCTTCTTTAATCTTATCCTTACTTTTCCTTAACACTACATAGATCTGTTTGATCCTTTGTCCCCCTAATGCATTCTGATTCCTCCAGGGTGCCATTCTGTCTCTCCTTTTCCCTTCTTTCCTGCCTGTTCATTTCCTTTATTGCCTTCTCTGTATTTGGTTCCTGTCTCTTCCTAAGTGCCAACCAGTTCTACTGCTAGACCTCTGGTATTCTTTATTTCTAAATTAACTCATCCATTGTTTGAGATATTTTTCCGCCACCCTTTTCTTAGCATACCAAATCTTCCTCTTGAGCTATTCCACTTATTCTCCAGGTTTCTTTGGTTTTCTTCTTCATGTTTGCCCTCACCCTTTTTGCTCCCTGTAGTTTTTTGAGGTTCCCTTTAACCTACTTTAAAAATTTAAGTTCAAGTGCTGCTTCATTCATGTCCTTTAGTAAGCTTCTCCATGTCTGCCTCTCCCTTACTCTCCTTTGTTTAACCCCCTTTTCTTCTGTTTTTATGTTGTAAATGATGTTACATGTCAGTGGATATGTTGGGATATGTGAGAACCATAAGTTCTCCCCTTTTCCAATTCATTCTCATTTTTCTCAGCTGAGTCTTTTCCCTTACCTTTATCAACCTAGTCTTGTGTGTCATTCTTGCATTTGCTGTAGCCTTTTGTCCCGAGGGTCTATGTGTATGTTGTAGAGTAAGTGGAGGAATGTTGGTGGTATTATCATCATTGCTGCTGCATTAATTCTCTCAAGCAATGTGCAAGTCTTCCCCTCCACAGAGAATCCCTTACCTTTTTCCAACTTCCTCAAGGTTTTTCCCTATTGTCTCTGACAGTGTTTCCAACATAAAGCCCTAGGCCACCTCTTTTATCTCACCTATTACCCCTTTCTTATTTCCTTGGCCTAATTTTACTACAGTTGTTGTTGCACACAAGTCTTGTCACTTCTTTAAACTTCTAGTGTGTCCCTCTTATAGCTCCCATTGTTGCAGCCGCATCCTCTGACATTAACATGCAGCCATTTGCATATAACACAAACTGAGCTTTATTCTCTCCTTTTCTTCAAGCAAGAAATTGAAGCTAAATTATGTCTGACCTTCACTGTGTGCTCTTCAATCACAAGGGTGAACAGGTCTGAGGATTGCAGGCACCCCGCCTAGCCCCACTGTCTAGCCTTCTCTCCTCAGATATTCCTCCATTTATAAGTACTTCAGTTTCTGGTATATGTTTCATATTCAGTATATAAGCTTTGACCCTACCTGCCTTTGCTGCAGTGTATTTTACAGGAATTCCCACCTCACCATATCAAAGGTCTTCTGTAGGCAAAAGAGCACAATCCCACCTTTCATCTCCCACTTCTGTTCCACCCTATGCATAAATTCCAGCAGGTGTCATAATTTTTTTCTGTCTTTCTTCCATTCATGAAGCCATTTTGCCCTTCTTGGAATTTGTTTTTCAAGTCTTCATCCAGTCTTCTGGCAAATACCTTTGCCAAAATCTTAATATCTACATTAATCAAAGAGATGGGCCTTTATTTCCCACTTCCCACCTTTTTCCTTTCCCCTTTTGATATGATGGTTATCCTGACCCTCCTTGCACTTTTAGATATTTTTGATCAAGTTCTGTATTCTCTTATTTTCCTTCTCCTCTAGAACCTTCCACATTTCCTCCCCTCCCCATTTGGAGAACTTTAGGGTGGCATCCATCTTGTCTTCCAGCTTTCCTCTCCTTCCTCTTATACATCACTTTCCTTATCTCATTCCTTGTCAACTCTGCATTCAACTTGTATCTTTGTCCTCCAGTTTATATCCCTGTACATTCTTTTCCCATTTCCATTCTGAGACATATGTATTTTCCTATTGTTTGTAAATCTCCCTCTAGTATTCCTCAACTACTTCCCTGATTAGCTCATCCTCTTTTAAATATTCTCCATTTCCTCCCAATAGTCTCTGTACCCCCCACCTGCTTCGTTTTGTATTTTTTTTGCTAGCTGTTGCCCTTGTGCCTCCTCTACTGTCCATCAGTAATCCATGAAATACCATTGTTGAATTTTCCATTGTTGAAATCAATAGACCACATGCTGATTTAATTTTGTGTTAACTAAATAATGTCTCACTAGTTTAAGTTCTGTAAGTTGCTTATGGTCTTCTGTAAATAAATTATGACTTATGTATCTAATGAATGTTAACTGTAGTACTACTAGAATTTTGTCTTGTAAACTTGTAACACAGATAAATTGTCACTCAATGTATCCAATACGTATTGGTTTACACATATAACAGAGCATTGTATTGTATTCCTCTTTACGTGAAGTTCTCTCCCTGGGCCTCCACTGAAAAGGGTCTGCTAAGCCCATTCGGACCACCCCAGTAAACAAATATCAAATAAATAAATAAACATTTCTTGCACTATAATAACTTTACTCTCTAATGCAATTCTTACTGCTTTTTCTCTAATCTCTTCTACTTTCATTTCTTCCAGCTTCCTACTGTATCACCTCTATATCTCTATCCAGCTACTCAATCACACTTCCTTCTGTCTTTCCTTCTATGTTCCTCAGTTTTCCCCTAACAGTGACCTTGATTTTATTCCAGCAGTATTTTTCCAATTTGCCCACATTTTCCATATTGTCCTGTATTAGCTCCTTTATTAGTGCTTGTAGTCTTTCCCAATCATCTGTCTTCTTTCATTTACAGCTAGTGCATCTCCACCCCGTTCTCATTATTTTCTGTTCCTGCACACTTACATTAAACTTCATTGCTGCACAATCTCATATGTGTCTCTCCTGCATTTGGATCTCTTCCATTCTTTCCATTAGGCTTTCCTTCCTTAAGAACCGTTCTAACCTAATTTATTGTACCAAAATGGTTCTTGTGAAAGTGTATTCCTTCTAATTTGGATATCCAGTTAGTTTCTCTCTCATTCCTTGTGCTATTTCTTGTCTCATGTTTTTGTTATATTCCCTCCTTCCATAGAACCTGTCTTTTTCTGGTTTTGTGATGACACTGTATTCCTTCCACCCTCATTATCTCTATTCCAACTCTTTTTGTTTGAGCCCCTTTACCAAAAAGTTTTTTTCAAAATCCTTCTTTAGCCATGTTTGGCATGTATAGTTTTCATATTGTTCAACCTGTACCTTCCAACTTTCAGTGACAGATGATCAATACAACTATCCACATTTTTCACTTTATCTGTGCTTGTCTGAAGCCCTTCATGAAATATAATTGCTATTCCCCTCTTTCCTTTGTCTGCCTTGATGCCCATTTCTCCATTTGAGTGGTCAAAACACAGTATTTTCTCCCTATCTCTGATTTTCAGTTTTGTTTCTTGCAATAGAACAATGCTTCTCTTTCCTCTTTACTTTTCCTGTATTTTCCTTCTTCTCAGTGAGATATTACCCCAAATGTTCCACATAATTAACTATGTTTTCCTTCTTGCTTTTGCCCACCTCTCATTGCTTTCCCGGTTGCTGCCATACAGCATAATCAATTCTCCAAACCTACTCTGCAAGCCAAACGCTGTGTTTTTGGAGCTGCCTATGCTTGGATCCCTTCTCTCCATCACTACCTCTGGATCCCTGCCTTTTGGTTGTTGCATGTGCATGAGCATGCACTGGACATGGGCCTTTTGAGACTTTCTTTCATTCCCTCGTAGTGTCCCTCACAGTAATACAGCGCATGCCACTCTAGTACTAATATCGCAATCTTTAAATTACTACAGCATTCCAATTCATTGGTTTCCTCTTCCCAGTGTTACTCACCAGTCTGATGCTACTTTTATACATCACTCTTCCTTTATTTCACATTTGTTTGTGTTCTTCTTTTTCTTACTTTTCGCTTGTTTCGCCCCATACATTCCTTCTTATGCCCCCCAATTATTACATCAGAAATCATTACTTATTTTTTCTAAGACATAGATGTTAAACTTATGTTTACTTCAGTTTATTGCATCAGTAAGAAGTTATAAAAATGCATTAATTGTCTTGGAGGCTTGCCCCTATGTCCCCATGACTGCATTACCCATCACTGCTCCAGGAATTGATTCACTTTCTCATATTCTTTGTAAAGTTTTGATGCTGTATTCCCTGGGACATGTTTCACAAGGTAAGAGTCTGTTTTGTTGTCTACAATCACCTGCCCTTCAGTGTACATTCCTTCCACGTATTTATTCCTTCCATTCCTTCACTGTTCTGTGGTCACATTCAGTCCCTCTGTAGTCCTGCATTCCACATCTTAAATTCTGCCATCCATCATAAACACTTCTATCCAGCTTGTTTAGCCCCTCATTTGTCCAGCAGTTCAGATCTGAGTTGCCTGAACCATCTGATAAACCATCTTCCCATCTCCTTATAGCTATCCTTTGTTTATGTTCCTGCTTCTATCTCACTTTTTATGCCTAAATTACCCTTGGAGAGGTTTCTTGTTCTTCTGTCCCTTTAATATAACTCTTTCACTTGTCTCTCCTCCAACATCGTATCTCTTTTCTCATCTTCTTGTGGTTGCCTTTATGATTTATTTCTTACTTATCTCTTTTACTGGCATGTAGCCCCTCTGCACTTCCTGGTTTTGTTTTCTTCCCTGCAGGGATTTCAGCATCTGACAATGCACATCTTCTCAATATCTCTGCATCACCTCTCTGACGTATAAGGTTGCTTTTCCAGCTGTCTTGCAGATTATTCAGATTTTATTGCCTGGGTTGTTTAATTGTCTGTGATAACTTTATTCAAACCTTTGAATATCCTCAAAATTGTGTGACCTGAAGCATTCCCCTTTCTGCCGCACTTCTGGAATTGCATATTTTAACCATGCAGTTGTGCCATTCCTTTTTAGTTCATTTAATACCTCCAGCATAGCGTCTCTTCATAGGTCCATAGGTAAATACTAGACAAACAACCACCAGGACATTTATAAACCTAGCCATGGAATCCAACTGAATTATGTCCCTATGTATCATGCATGTTTATTATGAGGGGGTATGTTAGTTAGTAGGTTCCTAGAGATCATATGGGGGAGGTATGTTAGTTTAGCCATTACTGTCTGCCTTTGTAATTTCCAATTTCCCATCTAGCGGTCAAAGTTATGGCTAAATATGGTTAGGGATGGACTCTGCTTCACATGGATGGGGACCCTGTTCCAGAGCATAAGGATCATGTGAGACACATATCTGTCTGACTAACGTGTTATTTATGTCACAAGCAAAACTTAAATCCTTGGATCTAGTGGTTCTGATGCTGTTCATGTTGCAGATGTGCAAAAGGTCCATCAAAGCCTGATACGAGGAAATGTTTTATGTCTCGCATAGATCACCTCTCTGTAACCTGTAGGAGACAGAGTATAGAGATAGGGCTTTAAGGCAATCCATATGGGACAATGTATTTATATCCTAGGTTCTCTAGATAAGGAAGCTTTGTGAGTGTTCCAACTGTTGCATATGTCTTATCAGGTACATGCCGAACTGGGCATTATACTGAATGATGGGTTCGATAAGGGCCAAATAAAGTAGCACTATGACTTCTTTGGACCTGGATGTCATGCCCTTACTTATAAGTTGGAGCAGATAGAATGATTTTCTTACTACCTTTGCCACATGTTGGTCAAAAGCCCGATTACTGTCTACATGTGTTCCCAGATCTCTGACTACTGGGTCAACTCTTAAGGGTGTCTTAGTGATGGAGTAATTAGCTTGGGTGGCAATTTTCCCAAAAGGCACTCTTATAGATGGCTTCTAAGTAACCCTTGACCAGCTTTATGAACCTACTGTAACTCATAACTCATGATCAACCCCCTACCAAAAAAAAAAAAAACTACTACTTTGTTCTTTCCCCACATCCTTTTCTCATGAATAAACAAAATTTAAAATCCTGTCTCATAATAATGCAACCATTGAAGTCACTTCAGATAGTAAATTGTTAGGGATGATAGTGGACGGTAATCTTTAATCCGATTACATATAAAAAAATGCATACAAAATCACCCAAAACTGTAGTTGCTTTATAGAGCTAAAAACTTTCTCACCAATGGAACTAAAACTACACTTGCCACTGCTTACCTCCTACCCCCATTACTTTATGGCACTCATATCTTTACTAACCTCCAGGCATCAGAAAAAGCAAAACTTGAACAATGCTATAATGAAGTGGTTAAATTTGCAGCAAATACCCCTTTTGAAAGCCACCACTGTATAGCAATACAATGCCTAAATTTGCTAGCACTACCTCATCAGCTAACATATACACAGCTTCTTACCACCTATAAAGGGTTTATCTCATACACACAAGGTTCAGGATTTAATTCTTACCTTTGGGATGGGAAATTTGGCTAGGATTAAAAATGCTAAAACACAACAAACAACGTGAAGAAAAAGAAAAAGAAAGCAAAGATCAAAACACCAGAACACAGGATGTAGCAAAATGTACCTAAATAACCTTTTATTTCTTTCGGGTAGGGGAGATTCCCCACCTTCCACAGACAAAATGTTACAACAATAAAGTCATTACCATGTTAAATAATGTAATATATATAAAACTTATTTACATAACAGTGTTAACTCTTTGATTAAAACTAATTTATATGTAAAAAACAATTATGTACAAAAATCAGTTAGTTTTAGAAGAACTAAATGTATCATGAACTTGTCTATAGATGTTATCTGTAGCCAACTATGCCATATAACCATGTTATGACATGTAATTCAATATTGAAATACCCATATAGACCACTCAAGAAAAGAGTATGAACATGTATATGCTATTGGAAGAGGTGATATGAATAATGCTCTTGCAAAACACATACATTTCAATCCAGATCACAGTTTTTATTTTTCAGTGGTGCAACAGGTTGAACCACATGTTAGAGGGGGACCTTGGCAGTTGAAATTGGAACAACAAGAAGCTTTTTGGCAGATTCGCACTGCTGCCTATATGCCCCCTGGTCTTAATGAGATATTGTCCATTAAATGTTTTTTGAAACTGATGGCACTAAATAGATGAAGTGTTATATTATATTTTGTGCCACTTAGATTTATGTTTATATGGGTATTTCAATATTGAATTACATGTCATAACATGGTTATATGGCATAGTTGGCTACTTTTATTATTTTAGAGTTTAGGTAGCATTAATTTCAAGATAACATCTGTAGACAAGTTCATGATACATTTAGTTCTTCATATAATATAGTATGTAGTATTTGACATTATTTGTTTATTATTTTTATATTTATTTTTCTGCTTGCTCCGTTCTTCTGATTATCTAGTTAGTAGTTATATAAATGTTTATACATATTTTTATTTTTTGTTTATTTTCTTTTATTTTATAGTTTTTAATCAATCAAAGAGTTAAGTTATGTATGTAAGTAAACAATAATGAATAAATGAATGAATATATTATATATATATATTTTTTTTTTTTTTTTTTTTTTGAAATGCTGTGATTACCAATTACATTATTTAACATGGTAATGACTCTTTATGTTTGTACATTTTGTCTCGAAGACGTGGGGAGAATCTCCTCACCGAAAGTACTTTACAAATTTTCTTCACATAGGATTAAAAATGGCCTGCAAGGGTAAATAGCCTAGTTCTGTCCTATAAACCTTTGAACCTATAAAATTATCCGGCATCCATCTACTTGTCTGGCACTAAATACCATTCTACACAACTATACTCTAGACATTACAATCTAATGACCAAAAACTTATCTCTGTCCAGAAACCAATCAAATCTGCTGAGTATAGTCTGTATTCATACCATATTGCTAAGGCCTGAGGCCTGGAACTTCTCACTTCTAACCATCAGGTCAGTACCCTCTCTCCAGTCTTTTAAAACCATTTTGAAAGACTTCCTAGTCAAAATCTGACTCTGTTCAGCTCAACCCCAGGTTAAACTATATCTCTAATTATGAACACAAACCTGCTTATAACTTAAACCTTCTTACTCCCCCCTTCTTTATTCACTTCCTAACTTCCATCACTTTCTCTCCTTTAACTTTATATCTAAATATGTCACAACCCCTTTTTTTAAATCTCACCACCAATTCCTGTTCATGCTATACTGACTTACCTTTAATTTTTCTAAACTGGCTAACATTTCTCTAAATATTAAATTATTGTCATATGTCGCATCTATTTTAACCAATGTTATCACAATATGTCTAGTTTGGTATAATTAGTTTAACTGCAGATGTTTTTTATATTATTTTTGAAGCTTCTGAAAATATCATTCTTAAAATGTTGTTGAATACTTTGGAGATTTTCTCCCCATGCTTTGCTGAAAATGAGTACCTACCCAGTCGAACTTTCTTGGCAATCAAATTTCAATAAATAATAATAAATAAAATGGGATAACTTTAAGTCATTTGGCCTTCCTTATTATTTCAGTTTTTACAGTAAAGGAATAGAAATATGCCAAGATATGCCTTGGTCTGCTTTCTGTTGCTGCTTGCTGCCATCTCACTCTGTGTATTCCATCTAGTAGTATTTCTTGATTTCCTGATACCATGAATCTCTCATGTAATAGTTGCAATACAAATTGCTCCAGTTCACTATTGCTCACTCTCTCATATTCCAGTTACCCTGATATTAGTTCTTCTTGAGTGATTTTCAATGTCATCCATCTTTTCTCCATATCTTTTTATTATCTCTGTTAATTCCAGTATTTTTTTTTATTCTGTTGTGGCAGCTCAGCTTAAATTGTTGCTTTATCTTCCTCCAGATCTTGCAGCATCCACTGTGGCCTTTCCACATCAGTTTGTAGCTATTCTACTCTTTGTTTGTTTGTTTCAAGAAACTCACATTTTGGCTCCTGTAATTACCTTTTGATTACCGTTTGAAACAAAATGCACAATTGCTTCTCATTTGCAGCTTTGCTTCTGCTCACTCAGTTTTTCTTCTGTGTTGTTTTGTACACTACATTTATCCACATTTCTGCAGGCACTGTGCAAAACTTTGGGCTTAGGCTGCCATCTTGGCTGGGCTATCTAGGGCTATATTCTTCCAAGTTTTGACCTAAGACAAGATTGCCGCTTTAAATATGTTTCAAGTTCCTTATGTGTATTTTTCTGAAATAAATGAATGTAGTGTTATTACCCTTTTTGATTTACGTTTTTATAATTTCTTGAAAAATGGGACTTATAACCACTAACCCATCAGGAATCTAGTTTTCATCACCTCTATTTCCTGTCACTTACTCTCAGATTTACTTTTACATACTCTTAGTTTCTTACCACTCTCAGATCATTCTTTTTTTCTGTTCTTCACTTGTAGAGCTAAGGGGTGTGGGTCTGCAGTCTTTTTTTTTGTTCTTCACTGAAAAGCTGTGGGTGGACTGGTTGTAGGAAGCCAATAGGTAAAAATGCATCAGTTGATCAGTTGGCCTGCTACAATGTAAACTGAAGTCTTTTTTTTTTTTTTTTCCTCTTGGAGGGTGTGGGCACTATAATGGGACTGAGCACTGGGCGTTAGATAAACCAGCTACAGCTTTGCTTCTGTGCAGTGATACCACCATATTCATGACTCTATAATTTTCTTTTTCCTTCCTTTTTAATCTTCACAGATTTTCTTCATTAGCTTTCCTTTCAGCTTCCCACAACTTCCCTTGTCTACCTCCACTACTCTTTGTTCTATTTCCTGAACTGGCCTTATCTGCTCATCTCTCCAGTTTTTATCTGCCTGCATACCTGCCTCTATTTCCCCTTTCCTTGCTGGCATCATGCTATCCCTTATGAATTTTTCAGTCCATTTTATTTTATTTATTAATTTATCTTTTGTTAACTGTGTTAGTCCCACTGGGCTAATGGTCTCTTTTCAGGGAAGAACCACAGTGGTTATACTACTAGGGGAAATTTGACCAGTGCATCAGGGAACTTCCCCATATTCTTTTCGATAGGGACCATGGGATCTTCTACATCCATCTGAGTTACCATTAACTCAAGTAGATGGGGCCTTCGTTTAATTTCTCATCTGAAGACAACGCACTCAGGAGTACAGCACCCACAACTCTACACTGCAGTGTCAGGAATTTGAAAATGAATCCAGTCACCTGGAGTGGGAATAGATCCACAGCCCTCTGATCTTTTGGCAACAAACATGAGTATGCTGCTTGTTGAGTCACTGGCATGACTTCTAAACCTGTCTGCATACTCTATGTTTACCAAATAAACCTGGTTATTCTATAATACTGTTTTGTATCCTTCTTTGAGGGCTTCAAAGAGAAGAAGTGCATTCTGGTTAAAATGCACAGAACTGCCATGAGAAATATGTAAAAGTCATTTATGTGAGCTTAGTCTTTTATGCAGGTTGCAAGGCCCCAAAAGAGAATTTCACTACAAGTGAACATACTGGTGAATTACATGTAACCCATTTTATATCAGCCAAGTACTGGCCTTTATAGGCTCATAGGTAAGTACTTGGCTAGCTGCCTTTGTGGGCCATTTTAAGACTAGACAATTTTCTCTTTTTGTGCTCCAAATAACCTTATTTGGCTATAGATTGGCCTTACCTATCCCATGGTCGATAATTATATATTACCACTTGTGACGATGTGATGTATTGCCATCTGTGCCAGAAAGAGTAGGGCAGCACATGTGTGGCATGTGCCAGCATGGTTAGCTGGAGTTTTGCAAATAATTTTGTGTCATGTGACTATCACACTGACTTGTACAGATGTTTGTGTTAAAAATGTATAAACAGTGTTATTATAACTGATTAAATATATATGTTTAAACAAAGAATTCTGGAAGGGAAGAGTAGGAAGTTTTTGAAATTGTTCTACAGCTTTCAGATACTGCAACATATCTTAGCAAAGCTATGAATGTTTATTGTACCAGAGTCAGATGATCAAATGCGATGTCATTTTATAACCAGCACTGAGAGGATGGAACTCACACAGCAGTTTGTTTTGTTTTGTTTTCTTTAGAACCTGATATAAAAGATCTATCTTAGTTATCACATCTAAGTTAATCAGTTCAGTCTGTTTGAAGCTTATCACCTTGTCTTGTTGAAGTAAGCATCTCAGCATCTAATCTTGCCTTGCTGTATTAATTAAGTTAGCTAGGGAACAGTTATTCTTTAGATAGTCAGGAAATACACCAAGATTAGTATTGCTTTTCTGCATCTGTTTGAATATGTCCAACAGTGCTATTTTTATTTCTCCTGTGATTGAAACTCTGGTGTTTATTGTACTTAGATATTTCTCATGTTTTCTAGTTTATTATTTATTTTAAATATTTTATACCTTTCATTGTGGCTGGTTTTTTAGAGAATACATTTAACATCTTGAGAGTACTTTTGCTTATTTTAGTGATGCTTTTGCCACTCCAAAAAGCCTTGTTGCTTTGGTTACACTTTGCCATGTGTATTAGTGTTGTTTTACTCAGTATAATTGGATACCCTTGTAAGACCCTTAGTGTGGCTGATTGATGGCAGTCTGTTTACCTTATAGTCTGGGCAGAAGAGGTACAGCTAGTAAATCTGTGCCAGCCTTTCCCATGAGTATGAGTGTGTGTGTGTGTGTGTGTGTGTGTGTGTGTGTGTGTGTGTGTGTGTGTGTGTGTGTGAAAATCAAATACCCAGGTGTGAGTGTGTCAGCTACTTGGAAGTGGGATGCATTGTTCCAAAGTGAGTCTTGTGTGGGGACTGATTAGACAGAGAGTCCAGTTCCAGGTGTGGAGTGTGTTCCCTGTGATCTCTTGGTGGAAACTATGCTTGATGCAGAGAGCTACATCTGAAAAATACTGTGTAAATCCATTCCTGTTCATAGTAACCATCTCTCATTGGCATCAGTAGTGAGGATTGAGTCTCCTTGATTACTGGTCTGAGGTAGAGAGGCTGTCACACCACTAGTGAGAAGAACTGGGATCACACCATAGCTAATTTGAGGTGATTCATGCATGGGATAAAGCATTTAGGGGCTGCACCTGTCCTTTAGAAGTGCAAGGGGCATTCTGGGGTATAATTTCTGTTTCCCTTTCTGTTTCTCATCCCTAGATCTAAGTTGCACTTGAAAATGGACATGAATGAAATTTGTTTTATGTGGATGGGGGAGTTCCACAGCAGTGGTATTCTCTGTGAAATATACCTGTCCCTCTAAACCATTCTATTGATGTTGCAGAAGTTTAGATCCCTATACCAAGTATTTCTGATGCTATTTTACTTGCTGATGTGCAGTGAATCCATCAGTAATGGATCAGAGGATACTTTGTATGCCAGATACAGGTCACGTCTTAGCGGTCTGTAGGATAACAACTATAGTGACAAGGCTTTGAGTTGGTCCATGCAGGACATGTTGTTTAGACCATGTATCCTTTTAGTAATTTATCTCTATGGGCATTACAGTTATTGCATGTGTTTGGACAGATACATGCCAAAGGGGCATTTTATTCAGTTATTGGCTAATGAGTAAAGGGGGGGGGTTACATTCCTAGATCTGCAGACAACACCTTTCTTTGCAAGCTGTGCAATATAGAAGGACTTTCTTACAACAATAGACACATGTTGGTCAAAAGTTAGGTCACTTTCCACATAAGTTCCAAAATCCTGAACAACTGGATCAACTGTCAATCTAGTAGTTTCCGGGGGTAGATGACTTTCTAAAGTATACGTTAATGCATTTTTTGGGCATTGAGTTTCAGACCAAGATTCTGACACCAGTTATATATTTGCGACAAATCTTCCTGCAGGATGGCTAAGTCATTTGGGGATTCAATGACTGCTCATAACTTGCACTCATAGGTTCATAGGTGTGTACTAGGCTAATGGCCTTGGGACCTTTACAAGCCTAGCCCATAGAAGTGCCCTAGCATTGTGCTGCCCGTCGTTAGTTCCCAGTGCCTCTATCAAGTAGAGGCACTGGAGTAATCCCCAGGGTGAACTTTCTATTTTCCATCCACTCATCAAGATTTCTCTTGAAGAGGGCTAGTGAGGTTCTCTGCTTGACATGTATGGGGAGTCTATTCCAGAGCATGGGCAGTCTCTGGGTTATGAACATGCCCGTCCAGCATGTTCTGTTGATTGTGGTCTCTGGAGCGTGTGGTGTGGAGGGTTTGGGATTTTTTTAGATGTAGCATTTCTAACAGAGCTGGGTCAGATATGGCTTTGTAAGTCAAGCAGAGATTGCCTCTTAGTTGGCTGCAAACATCTGAAAACTTAGTCAGCCATAGCCCTTTGATACTGGCTTTTACTTCATAAAAGTAGATGCCAACCAGCAGAGGTCCCAGCACAGACTCATATGAGACTTCACTAATGACTGTTCTCTTTGTGGAGGTATCTTCCCCTATTTTGATTATCTGCATCCTGTCTGTAGCCAGTTGGCAATCCAGTGGGTGACATAGGGATTTATTCCCAGTTTATATAGATTTTCTACTATGCCTAAGTGGGGAATTGTGGGGTATTGTGGGGAACTGTGTCAAAAACTTTTGGCTAGATTGAAGTATATGGTGTGTGTGTGTGTGTGTGTGTGTGTGTGTGTGTGTGTGTGTGTGTGTGTGTGTGTGTGTGTGTGTGTGTGTGTGTGTACCATTATATCTTCATCCATTGCTGTAATGACCTTTTCAAAAAAAAAAATTGCCCAGGTTGAGTTAGCATGACTTGCCCTTGATGAATCCAAACTGAGATGGGTCTAGTGCTTGGGGATTTGCTTTGTCCTGACTGATTAATTCCATGATGTCTTTCCATAGCTTTGCATGAGGCTGATTAGATTTATGAGTCTGTAATTGCCTGGGTCTGTGGACGGTCTCCCTTATGTAGGAGAATGACTGCAGCTGTTCACCATTCACTTGTTACAAAACCTGTATGGAGGCTGAGATTGACCATTGTTATTAGGAGTGTGGCTAAATTGCACTTCATGATATTTAAACTGCATCCATGGATATTGTCAGGACCCATCAGCACAGTATTTTGTAGCTTTTGATGGTACTTTTAGAACTTGGTCGCCTGGTATGCCGCCATCCTCTTTCTCAGAATATTTTCATTCATCTCTTTGAAGAAGAGTCAGGTTTGCTGGGGGGTGTTTGTTATACTGTAGATTTTTTTCTTCTTCTCTGGTATCTTACCACAGATGTGCAGTCTGCTGAACATGTCCATCAGTGATCTATACTGCCCTGCTTTCCCTGCAAAAACATCGGCAGTTTGCAAGCAAAAATGTACAAACTGGTTTCTCAGTTCTAGAAAAATGGTTCAAGGAATATCATTTTTTAATGCCAGCACCAGTAATTAAGTCTTCTTCAGTTGTAACCACTGCAAGCAGTCTAACAGCACTTCTTTAAGTCTTATTACAACCACTGCTGATGCAGATCCCTACACTTACAAGGTAAATCCACCTCAGAGTTTTCTTTAAACAGCTTTCCCTCTAGAGGGAAGTATAATTACTAATTTTAAGAAATGCCTTTACTACATTAGATTTCACCTTACCCAGTCACTCATGTTCAAGCTTGTAACCCCTTCACCCTAAGTTAATTCATGCATGTGTTATTTATCCTGGTCTTTCCTCCAGTCTGCTAGATAAATGTGAACATGTTTAACACAAATTTGTTAACTTTTACTTTGGGTACTGTACCCAGGATCTATCACTGCAATCTTTGTATTTTATTACACTGTACAACCTTCCAAAACAAGTGTTGTTACTATTTGCACAGTTCTTCATTCACATTTAAGCAGAGTGTTGATATGGTAGTTGGTGCAGGGGATTAAGGCTACAAAACATTCACAAGTTGTTTTCTGTGGTCTAGGGTTTGATTCCAACTGTCTCCTTTTGAGTAACACTGTGACTACCTGTCTCTTTTTGAGTAACTCTGTGACTTTGAACAAGTTCCTTAACCAGCCAGTGCTACTGAGCCAAGTCTGAAAAGGTCTGTGTGGACGAGTGCTCTATCTTGGTTAAAAAACAAATAGTTATAAACCACACAAGATCAGCTGCCCCACTAAGTCATTCACTGAATGGTACTATGCCTCCCCTGACCTGGGATCTAAGGACAATCATCTTGTCAAAACACATAAGACATACATTTCTTACAGAGATCTCCTGTTCAAGAACTACACTGCTCCAATGTGGAATGACCTAACTGTTCTAGTCAAGAATATTATCTGTTAACTCTCAAAAAAGCCTTGCACAGGTATTTCACCAATAATTTCAAATACAGTTTTAAATAGCTCAGCAGAGAATTTCCTTACAAGTGACTGCACTATCCCATGTTAGCTATACAGTATCAGTGGCAACCCTTTAGTTTTAGTCTGTATTATGTGTCAACCCATTACTGCTTCTCACGCCTCTGAGAGGAGAGTGAAACATTTCATACATCTTGCATGGTTACCTCTCAAATCGTTTTAGAGACATGCCTGTCTTGTCTTTACTTTCCACCCTGTAAAAACATGTAAAATAAATGTGTCTTTTGTACCTGCAAATTTATACTTGCATATTTCTTCCTCCATGGTAAAAATACCATTTTATAAATTTGGTCTGTGACTGTGCTATATTATATAGTCTAGTTAGCTTATGTTATATGCCATATGTGTTTTTCAGGTAGAATGTTACACTAAAATCTTAGTATTCAAAACGTATCCCATAATCCAATAAGCCAGTTATTTCATTTTTTCAAACTGTCAGTTCCAGTCTGTAAGAATTATGCTTCTCCAAAATCAGAATGCTCTTAGTTTTGTTTTCAGTGAATATGTAATAAAACATTTTAAAATAATGTTCATTTTTATGACATCCATGGGCTCCTTGGACATCAATAAAAAACATTTATTTCACTTTGTTGTATTTTTTACAAGACAGAGGATTTTGATTCACTGCTCAATTTTCAGATATATTTTCTTATAACACTGCAAATGATTTTTTTAAGAAAGCATGCCTTAAATGTACCCCAAATCCTGTTACAGATAATTCTGTCAGTCTTTTGTGCATGCATTCTTACAATTAAATTCAGTAGTTCAAATTCAGTAAAAGGCCATTAACTTATAAAAAAATAATTTACATTAATGTTTTGAAGCCTTCAGCATTAGCTGGGCACAGCCTACAATATTCTCAAATATCCTGAAAAAAAACCCTCATTATCCAACCTACTTACTATCTATACTACAAACCGATACCTAAGATCCAGTGAAAAATCTCTCCTCTCCATCACCAAGGCTAACAATAATGCAGGGAAAGCGCTCTACTCCCACACTGTTGCCAGAAATTGAAACTCTCTTCCCCTATTTGTGTCCACTGCCCCTCCACATCCATATTCAAAAACTCCCTCAAATCACATCTTCTTAGTACCTGGTTATGCCCTTGTATCACATAACCCTACCCACACTGCTATTAACTCCCCAAACTCCTCTCTGATCACATGCTGGATCTTTGATCCCCTGTAGGCTTGGTCATCTAAAAGGGTACTTTTAACTGTAGAATCTTACTTGATATATTTTCTTCTCTTACCAATGTATAACTAACATTGTCTTTTTACTTACATTCTATATCTTCTTTTACCTGGAGTATTTTATTAATTTCTTGTTATATCACTATGCTCAGCATACATGATGAAAGATGTTTTGTGTAGTATGCTGGATGTACTCTAACTGACATTGTCTTTTACCTATGTTCTATATCTTCTTTTACCTGGAGTGTTTTATTAATTTCTTGTTATATTACTATACTCAGCATACATGATGTAACCTGTTTTGTGTATTATGCTGGATGTACTGTATTTGTATAACTTGATGCCGTAGCTTTTTTCCCCAAGCCTCTGCTGAAAATTGACCTATCCAGTCGGAATTTCCCGGTTAACAAATGTCAAATAAGTAAATAAAAACTGTTATTTGAAATAAACCACAGATAAATACATAAACCTTGGATTATCAATCTATGAAAGTAATTCTCTTTCTCTCAGTGTGAGCATATGTGGGTAGGTTGCTACGTGTGCTTGTGCATGCATATTTCATTTTCAGTACTCACTGGGAGAATTTAACCCTTGCATTCTGGAATATTACATTAACATCTAGTAAATATATTTTCCTTTTAAGCAACAACATGCATGAGCATTACTGAAACCATTAAGCTGTCAGGTTAGAATTTACAAATTCATAACAATACATTTGGAATTAGAACCCATGAAAAGAAGAAACATATATTGAAAGCAAAGTCTCTCCTTGTACAAAGATTTTCTGTCTCTCACACAGAGCAAACATCCTGAAGGTCAGAGGTCAGTATAATGGAATGCCGTGTCTTCAAGAGGCATTCTGTTTTACAGTCACTGGAAAAATGAACTGGATTTTTTTTCCTTTGTTAAACTACCAAGCACGCATCTCTTTTCTAGCAATGGATTTTATCGTGTGGTGGTTACAGAATATTGCACACAGTTCAGTTTTTTTCATTTATCTAAGAAATCACAGTCAATTGCAGTAGCCAGTTTTCATTACACAGCCACATGACACTGTTTAATTTACATGTGATGCTCAGCTCTGGGCCAGTAATCAAGGAGCTTCAACCCTCACTACTGGCACCAGTGGAGGACGTTCACTGTGAGGATAACAGGTATATATACAGTGTCTCCAGATGCAGCTCTCTGCATCAAGCACAATCAAGTACACTTTCCCTTAAGAGCACACAGGAAACATAGTCAGTCTGGGGCTGGTTTCACCCTCTTTCTCCAGATCCCCAATAAGACTCCACACTGGTACAGCTATAGAGCTGAGATCTCAGCTGAGTGTTCAAGTCAAGACCTCCAGCACCCTCTCTGTCCAACCAGTGCTTCGTGTCCCTGCCCAAGTAGCTGACACACACACACACACACACACACACACACACACACACACACACACACACACACACACACACACACACACACACACACACACACACACACACACACACACACACACACACATATATATATATATATATACACACCTGGGAAAGGCTGGCACAGGTCTACTAGCTATGCCCCCTTCTGACCAGACTATAAGGTAGTTATGACTTCCACCAGACATTCCTGCCAGCTACCTTAAGACTCTTCCAAGGGTACCCAATATACTGAGTGAAATGAATATAAATACAAATGGTAGTTTGACCAAGAGCATGGCTATTATGAGTGGCCTAGACAGTGTCATCAAATAAATAAACAAATATTCTCAAATACTCTGAAAACTTAAATATCTCTACAATGATCATCCACAATCAAAGGTTTAAATATATCTGATAATAAATAGTGAAAGAACAAGAAAATACTAAGTATATATTCACAGTGACATCAGAGTTTAAAATCACAGGAAATATTTAAAATAACATTTAAGGACAGGCTCAGACAAATAAAGAAAAACAATATCTAAACTAAGCTTCATTATATTCCTGGGTGAATTTAAAAGAATTATTATTCCCTACTTATTTAAGTACTTCTTAATAGAGTAAGGCAGATGATGTGGTGAATGGTCCTTCTTGTTGTCAGGCCCAAGACAGAATAGAGAATGCTCTGTCTTACTAAGAGACTTCTCAAAACAATATCTAAAATATTACTTCTGGGATAGCTTGCAGAATGACATCACTTCTTGTTATCTGACTTCTAGTTCCCTTGCAATTCCCATTGCTGGAATATGGCAGGATTTAGCACCTACCTGTAAAATTACACACACAAGAGCTTTTGCTCAGATTTGTGACAGCTGCTGAAAGTCAGAAAACAATTTCATACCTCCATGCTTCCAGAGTAGTAATTAGTTTACCCCAAAGACAATACAGAAAGCTTCCTAGTACAGACTTTGTGTCTCTGGCTGCATTGAAACCTTTGAGACTGCATCTTTATGGCCTAGCTCATAAAGTGATTTAATTTCATTTATATTTTAAAGTTTTCTGGACTGAGGTTAACCTTCCAGTTTTGTCTGTTAAAACATATACATTTAAACAGTTATAATAGTGCATGTACATTTCAGTTCACTCCAGTAGGCACACTGTGGATACATTTCAAACATAAGCACTTTACAAATACTTTTTCAACAGAAACATCTGTACAAATCAGTTTGATATACACATGACATGCAGTTCTAATACATTTGTAACACAAGCATCTTGTATAAATCAGTTTGATATTCACCAATGACATATAATTATTTATAACATTCCAGCTAACTGTGCTGGCAGTACCTCCTATAATCACATTACATCTTTGAAAAGCACTGCTACATTAAAACTTTTAACCATACCTATGCCAGTTTGGCAAATATCATACTGCAAGAAGTCAAACTTTGGAAAGTTCTTTGCCATAAAGTCCTGTCTGAAGAACACAACAGTCTAATAAATATTCCGAGAATCCTGAGAATTTACATTCATCAGTCTATCTGCACATTCTTTCTGTTAGAGAGTCCTACCACACACATAGCAGATATCACTTCTCTGAAGCCATACTAAACTGTACAATCTCCCTTAATGCCATCTGTGCCTGAAAAGCATTACTTTAATAGCCTCTTATCTCCAGGGAAACTCCCAGTAAGAGCTCTGTCAATCATTGCAGAGAAAAATAAAATGTGCTCACCATCTATGCATCTGGATGATAGCTTGGACCAAAGGTGGTACCAAAGACTTCAGTGCCTTCTACTGCCCATTATGCAATATTTTATGAACAAAAGTCCATCTGTCTCTTGCCTCCTCATTGTTAATAAATTCATTGATAATGATGCTATGGATCTATCCTGTGGGTAGTTTAGAAATTCGATCCATTATTCCTTCCCTACTTGCTACTGCTTTCTCCGTCTCATCTGTCATGCTGCAGCATAAATTTTGTAGGCAGATGGGATATAATGTTAGGTTTCTTTATACAAGTCTGCTCACCAATTGTTTAACATTTCACATAAATGTCCATCATCAGTGAATTTACTAAAACAAACAAAAAAAATGGCAAGAAATTTTATTTCCCAGAATAGTACTGACAGCTACGCAAAGGCAAATCTAACATGTTAGACTACAGAGACTAGCTTCAATGCATGACACTATGTACTAGACAACTTATGTGTCACCTTCTGGAATATTCTTTCCACTCTTAATTCACACACTCTAAACTGACAGTAAAAATACTGTAATCTAGTGGTAGATCAGACAACTACATTTCAGAATGTTCTTATGCACTGCCCTGTAATTTTCCATTACACAAACAATACTGCATTCATTACAGATGTAATAAAAGCAAGGGCAAAATACAATGATGGGTTGTTTATGTTTCTAATTCTCCTAGGCAAGCAATATTTCATATTTCTGTATCTGTGCACCTCTCTACACTGGTAGCATTCAGCTGCAGCACCCATGTCTCATGGAACACAAACATATTTTCCAGCCTAGCTTGCTCAGAAATAAAACAGTACAGAATTAGACCTGTATACAATGGATTAGCCTTAAGCTGAATTATTTCTTCACAGGTATGCCAGATTGAGACCAAATTTGATTAAAATGAATTTAAGTGTAGATGTGAGACAAAGATACTACATAAAGATGTTTCTAGATGACAAACTTGTGAATAACATATCCTTTAATGAGTCAGTGAGATACCACATTGGGCAGTCTGAAGTGGTTTCCCAGTGAAAGTGAACAAGTAGATCATGTTTAATTTCATGCTGAAATAAATGACATTAGTATCACTTACAGATGGAACAGAGAATGTTGACAGGATAAAATTCAATGGATACTAGATTTCCTGAAAATTATAATACATAAAAAATAAATGTGTAAAGGAAAGTCTGCAGTGTGGTGAAAGATATGAAAAAGGTGTATTATCATTCTTCAAAGACCCAAATACCATTGAAATTTACTCAACTGCACAGTCATCAGCAACTGCATTAATAGAAAAAGAAGCAAGAAAGAGAAACTCTCCTATGACTGCCAACGGTGGTTTCAAAAACTAAGCAAAAGGTCTGTGTAAAAACTAAAACACACCACCACAGGTTACTAAAATTATACTCTTTAGAATAAAATAAAATCTTTAATTGTTAACACTTAAAATGAGACATAAAGCAATAAAACAAAGCCTTTGTTGATTAGTATGTGATAAGTGCTTTCGGCTAACAGCCTTCCTCAGATCATAAAGAATCAGGTTCCACAGGGCTGAGATAAATGAATAAGACACCAATCATGTGGCTAAATCCAAGCCAACACCTTTTATCAAACCAATGACTTCACAGCCAATCAGAGATATTGAAGGAAACACACCTCCAAGTTCCCAAATAAAGACAACTTCCTTGAAGAAACAGCACATATCAGGCTGAAACAGCCTTGTTAACACTAGTCAATGTTGGTGTTACTTCAGCTCTTTCTTCCCCAGTAAATACTTAGGGTTTATATAACTACTTAGGGCTTGTATAGATAACATCAGTCCTTTTTGAATGAAACTTAACAAAAGTTCTAGTGATCCTAATTCCATTACTGAGACAGTCATTAATTAATTTCTCTTGGTTCAAACTGTCAAGCAAAAATAAAGGACATAAAGACATAGTGGAAATTGACTTCTTGTGCTGATAAGAACAAACTCCATGGGGTTACTGGTTCAGAACATGGTATTCCCAGATGGTCTCCCATCTAAGTACTAATGAGGCCTGACCCTGCTTAGCTTCCAAGATCAGATGAGGTTGGGCGCATTCAAGGTGGTATGGCCGTACAAGCAAAATGTGCTTCTTTGTGAATTAGGTATATACCAAGCTGGAACAACTTTTGTAACATTAGCCCTTATTGCTATTCCATTGTTCATTTTTCCATTATTAATGGCAGAGGCATATATAGATGTCATCAGCTCCTCTTGGTGAGAACTTTTTAAAGGACATAATTATTCAAACTCCATTACATAATGATAAATATACAGTCGCTATTTTTTTTATCTCAGCACAGATTTTCTGTGCCATAAACCATATTTCAACTACTAAAGAGACTTAAGGCATATCAACAACAGGGAAGTGATTTTCTTTGCTCCTCAGTGCTTAATAATTCACTTGTCTCTGTAGGACATCCTTGTACTGAAAATTCTTTTCTCTAAGGATAAGGTAAACTTCACATTCCTTTGCTAGTAGACCGACTACAGAGTCCTTGGTGCACTTGTCAACATATGGATATGCACCTTGCCTTTAAAATCGGTTTAAGTGGTACAACCTCATTCAGGCCCAGAGGGTGATCTGCTCGGAAATTGATAATCCAGTTCACCTTGCATATTTCAGTACTGTTGCTTATATCCCCACCTCTAGGAACTTCAAAGGCACTATCAATGGCTTTAAACATGAAGGAATGTAGGGGATACTGATTGATATTATTTGACAAAGAGTTTTTGTGAGATGAACAGATCACGCTGGAGAGATAGATACATTTCCCAGAGACTGCCACTTCTCTGTAACAAGCTTCCAGTTCACATGAAGCAAAGCCCTTCTCTGACGCTCTTCAACCCAACCTAGATCAATTGCTGGGTTGATTGTAGATTCACTCCTGGGGTGGTGCCTATGTCCCTTATGGTCAGAGGAAGTCAGTATTAACTACTATACACCCTTACCTCTGTGAGCTTCACTCACCTAACCACTGGCAATTTGGGCAACTCAGGACAAATATAGCTATGTTTCTAAGGGCTCTAGGGCCATTAGCCTAGTAACCACCTATGAACCTATGAACATTTGGTTGGTCCCTGCTCCATTCAATCTCACTATGCTCAGCTTACTACCCCCACTAACTTACCCCTAATCCCCACCCACCTTCACTTAGTCTACATTTCAATCATCCTGTCTCATCATATTATCTCCACTGCTTTTCTCAATCTACCAGTAAGCAGGTAACTCTTCTTCTACAGCAACCTATCACATACCCACCCCACCAAACATCCAATATACACAAAACCCTCCCCTTCCAACGTCATGCACTCCCTACTGACTACATCACTTCCTCTCTCTACACTCTCCATCCCCTCCCCTCTGCCTTTCCTAACATAACTACAGAGCAGATTAATTTTCAGAAACTATAAAAATGTAAAGACAAGCATGTACACATATGCATAATCTGTCAGTCTTTTCTCTTTTAAGTTCAGTACATGACCAACAGGTTGCTGCACAGTCCACAATCACCCCCACTCTTCCTTCCATCCTTTCTTTTTTCTTTCTTTCTTTGACTTACAGGAATGCCCTCCAGTCTTAAGGATGGCAATATCCCTAGAGCTGCTGACCTACAGAGCAACATTCCCACATACAGCAACTATTCCCACACAATATATTTTACATTTTTAGAGTAGAAGTCTGTATGTTTTTCATACCTAAATGATGTTTTCTTCAATTTCCTCATAAGTAAGTATGACCACCCAGTGACCAGATTTTAGCTCTACCCTCCATTCACTTTTCCAGCTGCTTACCAACATACATTTTATTTGCAATCTTTGAAAATAAAAATAGTTAAAAATAAATTTATTAATTAATAACCAATAAATACAAAGGAAGAGTTAAGTCATTCGCTGGATTTTCAGTCCTAGTAATAAGCTAAGCTATCATTGTTAAATTTGAGGTTGACAAAGATTTATGACTGGCACCACAATTCTCCTTTAGGAAAATATTTGTGAAACAGGGAGCTTTTGTCCTTTTCAGAACCATATGAAACTGCTCTCTGCAGCCATAATCATGAGGGCTGCTTAATGCTTACAAAACTCATAATCTTAAGATTTTGATGAGGTGTGCTGAGACAGGATCCACCACATTTAAACCTGATAAAGGATGATTGGATGAGCTCTGAGAGGTGATGGGCAAGGTCTATCTAGCACAGAAAATGGTGCCAATCCAGTTACTCTCCACTATGTTCGTGATGGTGCATTTTCTGAACAGAATGGTTAGAGACTACAACTGCACAGTGAGGGCTAGTTTGTATGTACAGCATTGTGTAACTTTGGCAGTAGTCCAGTACTATGTGTGTAGGGGGAGGGGCTAGTATAGGGACTATGTAGGTCACTGACACATACAGTAGCTGGTTACAGTCATGGCATTATAATTATCATTGAAAGCTGGAGGAAGGTACCTGTAGCAATCACCTCTTAGGCAAAATTCATGTTATGAGGCTTTACTGATGGTTGCTAAGCTACTTCAGTGGGAGGCGGCTGTTTCCATTCCCTGAGAAGGTAATGATAATGGAGACTGAGAACTTCATTTCCTGGCAAGGTGTTACTTGGAAGTTGAAGACCAATTTTGTCAGAGGCTCAGCAGATTGTACACCTGCTTTTGATGCTGAAAGATCAGAAGACTGTGAGTTTATTCCCACACAAGGTGCCTGGATTAAATTTTGCAATATTCACACTAGTGTAACATAAAGGAAAGTACTACTTGCCTGATTGTGCCATACTTTGAATGAGATGGCAAACACAGGTCCTATCTATTTGAGTTGGTGGTAGTTCTAGTGGATGAAAAAGATCTCATGACACATCAAAAAGAGTAGTTTTTTTAAACATATTATAAAATCAGTATTGTATAGTATTTATACAAAGCACTCACTTTACATCAGCCTTTTGTTATAAAAACAATACTATCTTATCATATACCTTGTTCATCCCCACTCCTTTTGTAACAGCCAAAATTTTATTCTTTCAATTATGTCTGCCTCTATCTCTGTTTTATTAAATAGTAATTCAGTATTGTCTTTTCCCAAAACAAATCATATTTATTATACAATAACTGGGCTAGTATTTTATCTTTTAAATATCTCATTAGTTTAAGAATTCAAAACAAATACTGAACCCAAATAAATACTCGCCCTTGATGTTGGAAGATCAGAATATGATTGTATGGGTTTCGTCTGGGTGTTCCAGTTTCCTTCCACATTACAAAGACATGCATCTGGAGCATTTCTCCTCGGGCCACCACTAAAAATTGGCTTGTTCCAAGTCAGACTTGCCCAGTAAACAAATATTAAAATAAAATAAAATAAAAATAAAATAAAAATTGATGGGTTCTATTCCCACATCAGGTGCTTGGATTATTTTTTACAATACTGACATTGCAGTGTGGCATAGCTGGGGTGTTACACTCAGGAGTGTGCTATCCTTCAGACCAGAAGTTAAATCAAGGTCCCAGCTGTCTGAGTTAGTGATAGCCAAGTGGATGTAAATGATCTCATGGCACTGATCAATAAGGATAAGGGAATTTTGCCTGCTCCCTATCCAAATTTCCCCACAGTTATTGTGATCATCCTGAGTCTTCTCCAAAATTCTAGTGGGAATAGCCTACAAAACAAACATATGTGCATATACACATAAACAAAAGGGGTATGCTGTGAAGGTATGTATTCTTTTTTTTTGCTAAATATTAGCCCTCCAATAAAAGGTATTCAGTTCTACATCAGCACTTGAATATATTAGGACTCTTCTGCTACTGCTTAGTTGACTGGGCTTGATTAAAGTTTCTGAATGCCGTTCCGTATCACATGAAATCACAGTCTGCAACATGAGCAGGATTTATTGCCCTTCTTTCCTTTTATCATGACCACCTCATTAAATGCCATATTTCAGTTACCTTCCTTATGATCTGCTAATTTGTTCTATAAGAAGTCACTCTTCATCAGTTTGTAAGTATCTAGAACCATGCCAAAAAAAGACATAACAGAGAAAAATGTATTTCTCATGCTGCGGGGGTGGGCTCACCCCTAACTTCTATATACCATCTCCATGGTTGCATTACATTAGGGAAAATTTTAAAAAAGCAGTAGAGCCAAGTGCCAGTTGGCACACTATTGGTGCATATGGTTTTAGAAAAACACAATTAAAAGAAATCTCATCAAAGCAGCTCAATGAACGTACCCTCCTCAGAGTGTAAAAATCTCAAAAGCAAATCATATAAAAAGTAATACTTCATAAATGAGGAACAAAAAGCAAAAATAAATCACAAACATAAGAGCTGTATATGGTCTATATATACAAATTTGTACAATTGAATAATGCATATGTTAAACCTTTAATTATTAAAATTTTAACATCTTCATACTTCCACATTATCATCACAATGCACTTAATTAATATGTATAAATTCTTAAGAAAGCTGGTGGATTTCTTTATATTTCTATCTTTTATTGACTGTACAATTAAACTATATTTATTCAGAGTTGCATTTCGACCATTAAACCTGTTCCAGTAAAGAAGCTTACTAGTGCAAAAATCAGGTATATAATGGTAACATTATTTTTTTTTGTGTTTTGGTGGTGTTTCCAAAGTGCCAAGTAAACTCCTGTACATCCAGTGTAAAACATATACCTTAACATACAAAAAAGCAATGCAATATTACACACTGCTTATCTCCACCACAGCACAATCTCTCAATAAAGCTGTTGCATTTTATTTTGGTTAAATAATGGGTTTAAACATAGCAGAAATGCCATTTTCAGGTTATCAGAGATAGGAAGGGATGCACGTAGCAAAACAGATGGTTACATTATCCCGATGATCTTCAAAAGGGAAAATAAGCAGCATTAAATAAAAACAGAGACATAACTGGGTAGTTGGAGCACTTTAAAAAGGATGTAACAGAATGAAACTTCAAAGGCAGCTCTTCAGGAAATAAAAAGATCATCTGTATATTAAAGTTTCATCAAAGAATTATGGGCAGATGGAATATGGTTATTTTTCATTTAAATTTGCTCCAGCCTTCAGTTTGAGACAGTAGTGTGTTTCACTTTATTGTCAAATTCAGCAATGAGATAAATAAATAATAAATGCAATATACTTATCATATATATATATATATATATATATATATATATATATATATATATATGGATCTAGTACTATTGACTGAAAGTTCAATAGTCCAAATCCATAACGCACTTTAACGAAAGTGCTTTCAACGAAAAAGCGCTTTCGTTAAAGTGCGTTCTAAAAAAAAAAAAAAAACAATAAATCTTCATATATACATATATTTATACACACACATATAGATATATAGATATATATATATGTATAGTTACATGGAATATTTCCAGTGATAGACACATATTGAACATTTAGATCCTAAACTCACATTTTTGTGCATCATTCTATATAAACATTACAGTTTTACTCCAGTGGAAAGCAGCTAGATATAGGGTTTGTTATGCAAAGCCCTTCAAGGAAAGACAGATGGAATTTAGTGCATTTATTTGTTGAAAACTGTGTAGGAGTTCTGGTCACACATGAGGATGTTTATGTTTGACTTGGTCTGTTACTGACCCAGGAAAACTGTATATGGCCTTCAGTGCAGATGGTAATAATGAATCTAAAACATGTTCTGCAAGTCTGAAGTATGATCTGAGAAAAACAGTTTCAATAAATACAGTTTGATGGATTTGTACAAGATATAAACAAAGTAAGAAGGCTCCTTTTGTATTGTCCGAGAATTAGTTTGTTTTATTTAAAAGTGGTGTAGGTAATAATATTCTCATTAAGGGGCACTTAGAATAACTTCCGGAGCCAGCTTGTAATAACCATTGAGTGAAAGAGTTAAGCCTACAGTGGACTGTGCCCATGTGATATTACATACTCAGGCCAAGATGTAAAATGTATAAGAGATTGTATTGGTATCTGACAGAAGCATTAAGTAAGATTCATTCTAAGCACTTAAATAAGTGGACAATTTAAGCAAATGTTGCAGAAAAGCTGCTCCAGATAGCAAAACAGCAGCAGGAAAGAATTCTCAGTAGTTTATACTGACCAGAGCTGACTGCAGGGCTCCCCAAAACTGACCCAGCTACAGATGGGAGGACATAGGTCCTTGAAGGCAGGGCAGAATTAACAGGACTTGTCATTCTATAAACTTCAGCCAGGTGTAATAACCATAGAAGTCACAATGATAAGATGTTGGATAGGCCAAGAATGAGAACATTTTTCTGTTAGAAATCAATATGTAGACATGAAAAATCTTGATTCTACCCTATGCCCTGAGTTGTGAGCATGCATTTCCTGTAGAGTCACTACTGTGTACATTGTAGAACGGTGAGGTCTCCAGCTATATTAGTAGTTATGTAAAGGAGGTTATAGTGTCATCAACAGGAAAGTAAGGAAGAAGACAATCTAATTTTCACGGCAAACATGGAACTAGTCTTTGAAAATCTGAAGAGAATGTAAAATCCAGATACTTGACAAGAGCGCTAATTTTGTTCCCATTAGAGGTAGACCACAGAGGTAATCTCCAAATCTGAGTATCTATCATGCCATTCTTTTTATGGCTGTGCAAATCCCTAAGAGTTTTACATTATGAGAATCTAAGGGAAAAATTCTGGAAGCATGCTCCAGTACCAAGATGTAAACTCAAAGAAGTCTTTTAACAAAGTGAGTTTATAGTAGTTCATGTCCTAGAAATTAAACTGGATAATTACATGGTATCTGTTTAAAACATCAGGACTTGCAGTGCCATATCCTGAAGTTTGTAGACTAAATGACTAAAAATCTGACTTATTAAGTTCAGAACAGCTATTTCTTGGAATATTCATTTTTCTAAGAGGTATGAAAATCTCAGAGTTGGTATATAAGTTCAGTGGATGGGGGGCTTGTTTCACACATTGAGGAGTGAAGGGGGCTTGATCCTTGCAAAAAATAAGTTTAAAGATGAGGTATGTTTGATATTTCCTCTTCTCCTGCTTTTTCAGTCTTTTTTTGGGGGGTGCATTTCAATATGAACCTGATTATACACCTCATAAAAACCATAGGAATCATAAGAGGTTCATGCCTATTGAGTCTTGTGACCAGTATGTCTTACCAGTTCCCATACTAGACCATACTGTGCTTCCACAGGAGGGATAGGCCAGCCATGCTCAGAGTGAATTTATCAATACCAATCCAATTATCCAGGTTCTAGTAGAAGGAAGATAGTATCACACTGCTTTATCTGCAGATGGGGTCTCTTTCAGAGATCAGGGAAATGCTTTTTAATAAATTTGTGTCTCCACTTTGCCTTATCAGTCCACTGAAGCAGGTTTAGGTTTCTTGTTCTGGCATGATTTGTAAATGCACAGAAGATCCTGGACTTTTGGGTCCCCAACTGCTTGGAAGGCAAGCCATAGGTCTCATCTGAGAAGCCTATAAGACACAGAAAAAGGAACAGTGTTTCTAGTCCTTTCTGGTAGCTTAGTAATTTTAAGCCTACAATCTTCTTTGTTAGGAGGTCTTTCTATCTGTTTGATATGTCTGCTGAGATACATCCCAAAGAAGGCATTATACTCTACAACTGGTATGACTACTGATGAATACAATGGGCAATAACCTCTTTAGATAGTGATAATATTCCCATGGTGATCAGCTATGCCAAGTAGAAAGATTTCCTGACAACTATTGCCACATAGTGGTTAAAGAAGAGGGAATAATCAACCCAGGCTTCCAGATCTCTATCTACATTTTCATTTTTGAAGTGGGACATTGCCAGTGCTATTTGCTGGGGAAAGGTTGTCTATTAAATGCATTTTTAACATTTAATTTAAGCCCATTTTGCAATACATTGACATTTATAAGTGTAAGTTACTGCTGGAGTGTTTCTATATCAGATGAGAGTTTTGACAATGGCTACCTGTTTGAAGTCATCTGCAGACTTGGTTCACCATCAGTCTTATTTTTTTAGCCTTTGCTCAGAGATGTAAATACCAAACAAAAGCAGTCCTAGCACTGAGCTCTGCAGAACACCACTTGTTATCTTCATGTTCACTGATGCTGCCCCAACCATCTGTATCACGTGGGCACTATATTTTGGCCAATTTGCTAACCGTCTCACCACATAGTGTTCTATATGCAATGCATTTAGTTTATTGATTATGTTAGCAAGGGATATGGTGTCAAACACTTTGGCCAGATCAAGGTAACCTATATGTACAGTGTGACTGCTATCAACAGCTTTTATTACCTTCTCAGAGAAGTTAATCAGGTTCATTAGACAGGATCTACCTGTTAGAAAATTGAACTGCTGCCAATCTAACCTGATGAAATTGCAAACGAGGATCTTCTGGCCTATACTTTCTGGGATCAGTATTAGGGTCAACATTAAGGAGTGGTATCACCAGTGCTGTACACCTCACCTCTGGGATGGGACTGAGCCTGTAGCCAGGTTCATGTTAAAAGGCTTATGTAGAGTTTCTGCCACGGCATGTTCCCATGCAGAAAGTGTTCTTTAGTGATAGTATGGGATTTAAGAGCTACAGGGATCATACTACTTTGGGTTGTCATCTCAGACAGGAAGGTTGCACTAAATTTACTTGCTAGGATATTGGTAATATCCACTTGGTCTGAGTACATTTTATCATTTGGTATGAGTTTTGTACATTGCTGAGTGTTATTTCTTACTTTTCTAACATAACTAAAGAAGGATTTCTAATTGTTCTTAGCTTTTGATGACACTCTAAGTTCATGGACTGCTTTAGTAGATTTAATAATATGTTTAAAATTCTTATTCAAATTCCTAATATTTTCTTTGACTTGGGGTATTTGATTCTGCTGTATATTCAGATTAGTTTTTACTTTGTTGCAGAATTTATTTTTGTTGGTGGGTCACTGGGATGGTTTGTTTTTAAATTTCCAATTATATATACATCTTGATGAGACTGCTGATTATATGCATATATTTGGGTATAAAACTCCATGGTAAATGCATCTGCTGAAGTGATGTCTGGGTTGATGTCATTATGACTGAATTTTGAGACTTCATCTTAGAATTTAAAGAGATTTTACTGAAGTCTTTGAATTCCTACATAGTGATTTCAGGGGGTTTAGACGGGTTGAGGGAAAAGGATACTAGGTTATATTCTTTCTTAATCAGAGATAGAGTTATTAGTAAAGTTTTGCACACTGATACTACATTTTTAAGTATCAGGTCAAGAATATTTTTCTATAGTTAGAGATGTAACAATCTGGTCTGTCAAGGTTATTCAATCTAAAAACTTCTGATTATATCGTATGTTGGTGGTGTAGGTACTCCAGCCAATTGATGGGTACTTAGTCTCCCAGAATGAGTCACTATTTATGGGGAGTTCATCTATAATATTTAGAAACCTGATGTGATGGGTGGTGGTGCTGCCAGCTCAGCTAGCTGGAATTTTGTAAATGTTTCTGTCATTTGTGAATATTAATATGGTTTATATAGAAGTGTGACAGAAGGAGGTACTGCTGGCCCAGCTGTCTGGAATTTTATAGGTGTGTCATTTGTGAATGCTAGCATGCTTCATGTAGGATGCTTGTGCTGCAGTTGTGGTGGAACTGTACATTCTGTACTGAACTAGAATGTAACCACGGCATGGCCTGCTGGCTTAGAGCAGAGGTGTATATGAACTATTGTAATTCTGTAGATGTATGCATTTTGGCAGTGAAGGCTGGAGCATAGAGGGTTAACTTGTAGTGCTTCAGAAAAGCAGTTGAGATTAAATTGTTTTACCATTGTGCTATGAAAGTTATCTTTCTGTTTCAGTCGACAGGAAATTGGATGTCTGCACTGGGGGACTCTCTGTGTTGTTTTGTGGGTGTTTTGTTGTTTTGTGTCCTCTAGCAGTTAGAGACATCAGATGTCTATATATTTTCACAGAGAGATGTTGAATGTGGGTAGTTTCTGACACTGGGGGTTTAGCTTGGGAATTGGGGTCAGGTAACAAAAAGTGATGCCATCCAAGCTAACCCAGCAGTAATATTTGATATTAATTTAAGAACTTTCTGAGAGAGAGAAACAGGGCATTTTTGTATTTGTATTTGACATGGCAACATCTAATCACCACTTCTGCCTGCTTGATGTTCTGTAAGTAAGTTTTTAGGAGACAGTAACTCTTTTTGATTCAGATAGGAATATAGTAAAGCATAGCTTAGATGTTTTCTCTATTTATTTGAGACTGTCCAGCAATGTTGTTTTAAATATATCCTGTGATTTTGAACTCTGAAGTAACTGTGTTTGTTTACCGGGTATTGTCTTGTTCTTTTATTATTTATTATTAAGTATATTTAAACCTTTCAATTGTGGCTGGTCTGTTTAGAGATATTTAAGCTCTTAGAGTACTTGCATATCTATTTGATGATACTGTACAGGCCACTCCTAAATATCCTTGCTCTTGGTCGGACTACCATTTGGATTAGTAGTAACATTAAACAGTAGGATTGAACATCCTTTGTTAAGGGCCTCAAAGTAGCTGATAAAGAGTTGGCTGGTGGCAGTGGAAACTACCTTATAGTCTGGGCAGAAGGGGCATATGTATTAAACCTGTGCCACCCTTTCCCAGGTGTGTGTGCATGTATGTGCGTTTGTATATAAATCAAATCTTAACGTGTATGTGTGTCAGCTACTTGGGCAGGGACACAAAGAACTGGTTGTACAGAGAGGGTGGTGGACGTCTTAGCTTGGTTACTCAGCTAAGATCTCAACTCTATAGCTGTTCCAGTGGGGAGTGTTATTGGGGATCTAGAGAAAGAGGGAGAAACCAGCCCCAGACTGACTGTGATCTCTGTGTGCTCTTAAGGGAAATTGCACTTTACTGTGTGTGTACTTGTCATCCTCACAATGTGTACATCCTCCATTGTTGCCAGTGGTGAGTACTGAGGCTCCTTGATTACTGGGCCAGTGCAGGGGTGTCACATATGATATGAACTTCTGAGGCCAAGGAACAGGTGATAAACTGATAGCTGATTTTGTTTAATGTAATTTTGAGTTCAATAATTTAAATTTGTGGGTATCTGGGAATCTGTCTAGATTTGATATGATCTCTGAGATACATGAAAACACCAACACAGATGCCATTGGATCTGAAAATATGGAGACACTAAACTCAACTATGGAGGGAGTATTTTCTGGATATTTAAACCAGGTGTCAGTGATTATATATATATGGATGCTTTCCAAATGTAGAAGTTATTCAAGGTCAGACAGCTTGTTATTTCAAATTCTGGCACTGAGCTGAGCCACTTTATTTGATCCTGTTCTGATATTGATATGCTTGCTATATTGAAATACTTATTAAATGAACTTTGCCTAGAAAGGCACTATGAGAGCAGTAAATGCTTTAGCCAGCATCAGAAAGCTTTTAGCTAAAAGGTTCAGACCATTCTTTACAAAGCACGTAGAACTGTCAAGCATCTCATTCCATGTTATCACACACAAGATTCCCTAGAATTACACCATTATTTAGCCAATAATTGAAGCCAGTCATCTTTTTTTGTAACAAGACATTATTTTTTGGGAAGGAATGATTCCACTCAGTATCAGGGTCTTGCCTGCATTCATGACCTGCAGAGAGAGCGCAGGCATGTCTCTCTGCATCTCCCTCAGGGTTTTTCACCACAAGTACTTTACCTCCACATGCAAAACTATGACATCAATAGTTATATTTGTCTTGTGAAATGGTCTTAAGGGCCCTTGAAATAACTAGGATCCTAGCATCCAAAAGACAGCTCACTGTCACTCTCTTTCTCCAGTCTAGTGAGTTGGGAATCTGTGTGTCTCACCGCGGAGTCATCGATCAATAAAACATTTGTGTTTAAGGAGTGGTCTAGTGTACTTGAATTCAGATCATCTGTCTTTCTTTTTTAAAGGTGAGAGGCACTGTGCTGTGATTTTGATTTTAATTTTTGTTGAGATTTATTCCTTACAGGTCTAGGAGCCTAAGGAAAGATTTTTTTTACAGCATGAATAAATGATATTACATTATGTGTCAGGATTGTTTGCATAACTTGTGATGTGTTAGTATGTGCTGAAAGTCAGTGGTTTTTTTTGTGAGAGTGAGGCCAAGATATCTCAACTATTTGCATCTCTCACACAGTTATTTGCATTTAGTAAGATATAATTTACTGTGAGCATAACTCACTTCTTACACTGCTTTAGAATACTTAATACTATGATGCTATCAACAGAGGGGAACAACGTAGGCTGATGTTCCATATTGTCCAGTACAAAGTAAAACTTGGTTGATTTATAGAGATGTTGCTGAGTTTAAATAAGATAGAGATTAACGGTCTGTTGAGATAGTTACCAGTTGAGGGGTGGACAGCGCAGTTACATATGTATGAATGCATGTATGTCTATTTAAAGAACTACTTAACTTGCTTATATATGTGATTGTGTCTATTTAAAGAAATACATAACTTGAATATATATATATATATATATATATATATATATATATATATATATATATGACTGTGATAAAACAGCTTGGGAACCTTACGTAACAGTACTGTTGAGCTATTTGTAGTGTATGTGGGCTAAGTTATGCAAAATACTACCACTAGGACTGCTTTGAGCTATTTTAAAGGTGCTAGGTGCACAGTTATGTGTGTTATGCAGTCACATGCAGCTTGCTGTGAATGTACATAGCAGGAGTTTACTTACTCATTGGGTTTAGGTGAGGTGGACTAAAAAAACAAAGCAATGCCGAGGATAGAATCCAACCAGAATACTTCAGAAATAGAAGTGCTAACCAACAGCCAGCATATGAATAATATACAGAAAAGTTTTATCTAACAACAAGTTAAGCACTTTGTCCCAATGCATCCAGGGACTTCTTCAGAACTACTGGCTATTTTAAAACCTCCACATAAATAACAAGCAGTAGGCTTATTAGTATATCACATGATTACAAATCATCAATTAATATTTAACTTAGCCAATAAAAATTTAAAAGTTATAAAAAATATACCTGTAAGTAATAAATATAATGAACCTTACTGTGATTTTATAACAATAGCAAGACCCCCTTATTACAAAGCACTAAACAACTCAGTATTAAATATATAAATATAGATTGCAATACCTAAATTTCTAACTAGTAACAGATTCATAGTTTAGTTGCTCTTAATT